>NC_139712.1:51174195-51209195 GCF_964188405.1 Protomyctophum parallelum | reverse complement strand
CTTGTACTACATTATCCCATTCTGACCTGAGATCAGATTCATACGAGGTTTCCACTGGACACACACTGGTCTGATTAACCCATTCTGACCTGAGATCAGATTTAAAAAAATGTCAGTCGTTCTTCGATTTTTCAAAAAATAGCAGACCTACAAGCTCGTATCGCGCCACTCGGTGGCGCGATATGAGCTTGTAGATCTGCTATTTTTCAATAGCTAAAGCATAACATGATGCCAACACCAAAATGGGTGCCCGTTCAGAATGGGTTAATACCCTGTAAATCGATGTAAATGATGTATGAGGCATCAGAGCCGCAGTAGTAAACCCTTCTGGTTCTGTGTGATATATGACGATATTGCCGTATTGAATGGACTGCCCTCCTATTTAACACATTCTGAACGGGCACCCATTTTGGTGTCAGCATCATGTTATGCTTTAGCTATTGAAAAATAGCAGATCTACAAGCTCATATCGCGCCACCGAGTGGCGCGATACGAGCTTGTAGGTCTGCTACTTTTTTGAAAAAGTCGAAGAACGACATTTTTAGAATCTGATCTCAGGTCAGATTGGGTTCATCAGACCAGTGTGTGTCCAGCGGAAACCTCGTTATGAATCTGATCCCAGGTCAGAATGGGTTAAGTGTGGCTCGTTTTCTTTCTGGAGGAAGCGAGGCCACGGTCGTGGTCTGAGATCGAGGCCCCCGCGAGACACTTTTGATTGATTGCGCCGCTCATTTATCTCTCGTTGTTTAATCACCGACATCATAACATTCACTCCACAATCCATATGTTCCATATGTTATTCCCTGACAGGCACATGTTAGGGTTTATGGGACTTAAAGCTGAAATTGTGCACCAAATGATGGCGGGGTATGCCGGAGAGGCGGTCGGGGACAGTGATGGATAGCATGGGATTATCTGCTTCTTCTTTTTTTTTTGATGACAAGGATCTCTAATACAGCAGACATTGTGAATCTCTCCAGGGGTTTGTTAAAGCGACACTACCAAAGATATTGTTTTGCATTTGACTAAATTGTTGATGGTTATCATGATGTATATGGAAATAACAATATTTACTATTTTCCTACAATGTCCATAATGCATTTCAAGGCCAAGCACCGGTGTGGCACGCCCGTAAATCTTTCTTTTCCCAGTGTTTTAAGGTTATGTTTTTATTCATAAAAGTCTCAAAAAAAAGGAAACAGAAAACACCTGCAGTGGTTCCCTATGGAGACACAAAGAGTCTCCTTTGTGTCTCCACAGGGCTCCATTGGCTTAGGACTGCGACAAAAAACGACAAAATATCCATGAATTCAATTAAGTCTCCACGGGGTGAGTAATCCATAGGATTGGGGGGCGGGGGGGGGGGGGGGGGGGGTGTTGAAATCATACCCTCTCTTCCTTCTTCTGTTCCTCGATCCCGTCTCTTCCTTGGTTGGTAGTTTGTGTTTCATTATGTGCAGCGTTTGGGTATTCACCAGCCTCACCTGCTGCAGGCCGTTCACAGAGAGAGACACAGGGATGCTTAGTGACGGACCATTAAACAGTGGTGAAACACAAGGATGAGGAGGAGGAGGAGGAGGAGGAGGGGGAGTGGATCAGTGGCTTCTGATGATGACAGTGAAGGATCAGTGTTTATTGGGGCCCGGGGACGCGGGCCGCTTTGACCGCCTTTCATTTTTTAGTCCACTGAGTGACAGTCGGAATGCCATTACGCATGTGACAGATGCGAGAACGAGTGACAAACGTGTGCGTTGAGATCTGCTGTTTTTCTCCACTGTGAGCACTTCTCACTTCTCACGCTCTCTCGCACTGCATGCTTTTTGATTGGCATTGGTAAATGGTGCATTTATATTAGCGCCCTTTACCCAAGGGAGCTTTACAGAGATTGTGCATTACAGTCACCCATTCACACACCGATGCCGGAGGAAACCATGCAAGGCACCACCAACCTGCACATGGGGAGCAATTAGGGGTTCAGAGTCTTGCTCAAGGGCACTTCGGTTCCTATCCGGTCGATCTGCTCCTGAGTCACTGCCGCCCGCCTGCACTGCACTCATTGCACTGATAATTATTATTAGTGTGTTCTTTTTAATATTTTTTTTGACGGGATACGGTGAGAAGTGCTTACGTACAGTAACACACTTGATTGTGTTGCAGTTAAACATCGGTATATCAGCATCGGCCAATAATTTCCATATCGGAGCATATCCCTCATTTCTATCTCTGTGGACCCGTACACTCTCTACATGAGTTACAGACCCATAAGGGTCCATTTGGTTCCTATACTATCTATTATTTAGCATGGGGACCCCCCGGGAACTCCCTCAAAGGACCCCTAGGGGTGCCGCGGACCCCACTTTGAGAACCACTGCTCTACACCGACCTCTTATTGCCTATTCTATCCACGAGCCGTGGTCGCCAATCAATAGCTTATTATCAGGCCTCATCAAGTTCTCTCCCGATAAGGACCTCTGTCACCATGCCAGGCTCAATCTATGCCAAAGGTGCCAATACCGACTTAAGAGTTTTACAGAAATGGCTTTTCGGAAAGACACATGATTAACTCTGAATCGTTACAGCGCTTAGCGGGTCCTGCCATCTCTTTATCGCGGGGCGGACGGGTATATGAAAGTCAATATTAGATCTGGGTTGCACTTTTTGGAAATATGCTTTCTGCTATTATGGGCCTCTCAATACTGTATCTCTGTTTTATATAGTTTACCCCCAAAATAACTTTTTTCTATTGATTACTCCCCACATGGACACTTGACCTGTTTTTGTCACGTTCCTAAGCCAATCATTTGATAACAGCTCCCTAGTGTCACTGCTGGTCATCAAATTATTGGCTTACGAATGCAATGAAAACAAACAAAACGCAACAAAAGAAAAATCCATAAATTCAAGTCTCCATGGGGTGAGTAATCGATAGAATAAAAAGTTTTAAAAAAAGTGGGTAAACTTTACTTTGGGGAAGAAAAACAGAATGTTATTGGGGTTACAGCAGGAGTCAGCGGAGAGAGAGGTTTGTCAGCCTAACCCATTCTGACCTGAGATCAGATTCATACGAGGTTTCCACTGGACACACACTGGTCCGATGAACCCATTCTGACCTGAGATCAGATTCTAGAAATGTCAGTCGCTCTTCGATTTTTCCAAAAATAGCAGACCTACAAGCTCGTATCGCGCCACTCGGTGGCGCGATATGAGCTTGTAGATCTGCTATTTTTCAATAGCTAAAGCATGACATGATGCTGACACCAAAATGGGTGCCCGTTCAGAGAGAGAGAGAGAGAAAGAGAGAGAGAGAGAGAGAGAGAGAGAGAGAGAGAGACTATGGAATGCACTTCCCATTGCAATCAGAACTGCAGATTTGCTCCCAATCTTCCGCCGCAGTCTGAAAACACACCTCTTCAGACTCCATCTTAGCCCTTAGCACTTACCGTAGCACTTGACCTAGCCTCGACCTACAGGTGTACGAAAAAGGCTCAACTTATGTATCTTGATAGCATTTTCATGTAGACTTATAGCATTTATGTAAACATAGCCCTGTGTTATGCATAGTTTTATTATATAGATTTTCCACCGTTACGCACTCTTAGCTTATGTATGATTCATGATAACTACTTCGTATGTATTTGATGTATTACCATGCTTTTTTTATTCTTGCCTAATGTAAATCGCTCTGGATTAAATGCGTCTGATAAATGCCTAAATTGTAAATGTGTAAATTGTAAAGAGAGGAGAGGAGAGGCGAGGAGGGAGGATCCTCACCCGGTGTGAATATGTCTGAGGGAGTTAATGAAGTGAGGCGCAGAGGGAGGCTGTCACCTGTTCCGGTGATAGATAGCAGTGCTCCCTGTAGCGTTCCCAGGGTCCAGGGAGTTTTATGCCTTTAAGCCTACTAGAACCATTTGTTGATTAATTAATCAGGTAATGTACGCTATCTGTGTGACAAAAAGAGACTGCATATCACAGACTCAGACCCTCTCTCTCTCTCTCTCTCTCTCTCTCTCTCTCTCTCTCTCTCTCTCCCTCTCTCTCTGCTCTGTGCTCAACCGAGAAGCACCAAAGATCTCCCACCAGGCTCTGCTGCTTTGCAACAGATTACCATTCCAAAAACGGCCGCTACCAAAGGGAGGCCATTTGCACAGAAGGTCTCGGCTGCTTTTAATGTAAAGTGGAATAATAAACATTCACAAGGGAAAACGGGGTCTCTCATTTCATGAATATATTCTACTTATTTTAGTGGCCTGGAGTAAACCCTGTCTGATGTAATTCTTTCAGGTTTGGGAGAAAGTTTTTCAAACTGTCAGCTATAAAGCTCAGTCAGGTATAAAATAATAATAATAAACAAGGAAAGGAGTTCTGTCAGACCTGTTCCCAGTAGATGTAAAATGTAAAGCCTGCATGCTGCTTTTTTTTCCCCATTTCTGCCCGAAATCCAATGAGGACTGTTCAGCAATCAATAGATAAAATGTGACAGTCTTACTACTCAAGTTAGGGAATAAGACCTGGCACTTAAGAAACGCAAAATACAGCCCTATGTCTACTATGAAGTCAGTGCTATAAAAGTAATAGTTTGGTATTCAAACTTTACTTGAGTAAAGTACAAAAGTATTGCCATAAAAATATACCAAAGGTAAAAGTAGTGTACTCATTGTGCAGAATGTGAATATGAATTTGATAATTGCTGATCTGCAAAAGCTCAGTGATTTTAAGCACAGATTATTCAAATATACGACACAGAGTCACATACATAGCTCTTTTTGACAGGGGGGCGGGGGCATTCGAGCATGGGGCTAAATATGTATTTTTTAACACCATTTTATGGTGATTTCTTTTTTTATGGTTTACTATAGTCCAAAAAAACACCAGGAAATTACATCTGGCCACAGAAGATCACAGGATCTATTGAATGTGACAAACTGACATATTGAGCCTATACACACAGTATAAGCCTTCCCCCAGTAGGCTACCTTCACATTCAGTAGATCCTGTGATCTTCTGTGGTCAGATGTAATTTCCTGGGGTCTATTAGGACTATAGTAAACCATAAAAAAGGAAATCACCATAAAATTGTTTTAAAAAATACATATTTAGCCCCATGCTCGAATGCCCCCGCCCCCCTGTCAAAAACAGCTGAAATCCCTAAAACGAAAGAAAGCAGCAAATGAAAATAAATTAACACTCACCTTTTAGTTTCTCTAATAACAACCTAAAACATGAACCTTGGTTGAAAAAAACTAAAGTTGTCCTTTAAGACGTGAAGATTTGCCTACAAAAACATCACGCCGTAACTCAGTGTAGTTGGGAGTGACGTCAGGATTATACTGTAGATAGAGTGCGAAGATCCACTGAACAAATGTATTTCTCTTCTCCCTGTGAAAACCCTACTACACCCTACGTACACACAATGCAGTAACCATACATTTGCATAGTCGGGCTTCGGTAGCTTCGGCTTATTCGACATGGGGTATTATTTTTTATTTTATAGAGATGTTGCGGTGCAGTTCCACTCAGGAGAAATAGGCTTTCTGTGTGCTGTGAGCGATAATATGAATATATTTCTGCCTCCACGTGGTCTCATTACATTTCGCTCGCAGTCAGCTTTCCAGAACCGTGCCCCCACCTCTCTTAACCAATTTTGGGCGTGAACCCCTTTTGGTGTTTTAAACATTATGTTATGCTTTAGCTATTGAAAAATAGCAGATCTACAAGCTCATAGCGCGCCACCGAGTGGCGCGCTACGAGCTTGTAGGTCTGCTATTTTTGAAAAATCGTGAAAATGTGCCTCAAATTTGGAATATATTTTTTCAGAACGAACGTTTTTAACTCAAATCTTTGCTTCTGGAGAGGTCCCTGGAACAACATATTTTCAGATGGGGGTCTCGGTGGCCAATTACATATTATTTTTGGGGTCCTTGACATGAAATATTGAGTGATATAGGCCTAGAAACATGAGGTATTTCAGAAAACTTAGGATTTAGAAGGCATTTTTTATTTCGATGTCAGGCCTAAATGGGTTAAGCCTGAATTATTATGACACGTTTTGAGTTTGTAGCTCTGCTAAAAAAAAGAAAAACAAATAACATACAAAGATAGAGGTATGAGGTTTCTACCCGATGACAACGATATGCTCTTGGCATCATATACGGCAATATTTGCGAGTATACAGTATATACTGCCCTGTAAATGGGTGATTTATACTCTGTTGCGTCCCGGTGTCATACACCACAGATTGCCGATCTACTGTACCAGCTCACGGCACTGCAGCACGACTCTAGATCTGCTATTCTCGACACGCAGCCAAGTATAAATCAGACATAACAGCTATCTGCGGTGTCCCTCCTCCTCCCACCCTCCTCCGTTGCTCATCATTTTCTCACACCCCTCAGTCAGTTCCAGGAGTCTCTCCAGTCATTTATTCGCACGGCCGAAACCCCCGCGGCTGGAATTTACGACCGTCGTCGGCTTCGGGCGCTTATTCTCACTTTCGCTGTAAAAGATAAGTGTGCCGTGGATTTACCGTCGTTGTCGTCGTGTCACCGAGCGTCGTTAAAATGTGAAACTTTTTGCAGAGGCGGTGAGAAAGTTACAAATGACGCGGGTGTGTCCTGCTCGACCACAAGCCCCCCCCCCAACCCAGCTACCCAAACTCCCCCCTATCCCGTCCACATCACATTGGTTACATTGGGTTTGTTCTCCCCACCTCACCTCACTCAAACTAAATCATGAGCTGTCACCACGCCCGTCACTCTGGGTAAACTATATAGCTCTGGGAGGGAGTGGGAGAGAACTCACTCATCCTCTTATTTCTCCCTCTTTCTTCCAACAGGGTGTTACGCTGTTTGCCTCCCGTTTATAGGCTCTCGTTGCACCTCACGTTGAATTAATTACGCCAGGCGTTCCCCCGCGATGGCAGGTCTGCGACCAGGGAGTTTATTGGCACTTTATTGAGTTATCCTTTACGGCTCTACTATGCGCCGTGATCGCGTTTATAATATGAGGAAGAAAAAAGTTCAAAGTTATTCATTCAATAACGAGTGTGTGTGTGTGTGTGTGTGTGTGTGTGTGTGTGTGTGTGTGTGCGCCCCTCGGGGAGACGCATTCAGAGCTGCCTCGCCTGCACAAACTCCACCTGAGGATGCTGACAGGTTGACACTTTAATTTCCTTCCGAGGTTTTTTTCATCTGCGTCTGGTGGAGAAAGAAGGAAAGGAAGATACTGTACTGTACGTACGCGTGGGGGGGAAGAAATTACACATTGGGCTGAAAATGATTAACCCTGTAAAACCGGTAAAGCATCATGTGTCACAATCCGTGGTACCTAGTGGTCCTTGTTCCTAGTTTTGGTTAATGTTTTCTGTTCTTGTGTACTTTTATTATGTAGTGATGCCCTAGTGTTTCCAGTTCTGCCTATAGTTGTGATTGCCTGTCTTGTCTCACCTCCCTGTGATTATTAGTTTTCTCCACCTGTGTCCTGTTAGTCTCCCAGCCAATCCCTGTGTTCATTGTGTCCTGTTAGTCTCCCAGCCAATCCCTGTGTTCATTGTTAGTCTCCCAGCCAATCCCTGTGTTCATTGTTAGTCTCCCAGCCAATCCCTGTGTTCATTGTTAGTCTCCCAGCCAATCCCTGTGTTCATTGTTAGTCTCCCAGCCAATCCCTGTGTTCATTGTTAGTCTTGTTCACCTGTGCCCTGTTATCCCTGTGTGTATTTATACTCTCCTGTCTCTTCAGTTCCTTGTGGGATCTTTGTTTAAACTGTCATAGTAAGTGTTCTGTTCCAGTCTCTGTTTAAATAAACTGTTTGCATTTGAGCTCTTCGGCCTCTCTGTCCTGCATTTGGGTCCTACCCCCTTGGCTCTTCGGCCTCTCTGTCCTGCATTTGGGTCCTACCCCCTTGGCTCTTCGGCCTCTCTGTCCTGCATTTGGGTCCTACCCCCTTGGCTCACCGTGACATCATGTGTCATTTTAGATTTCAGCTGTATATAGAACATTGGCTATTCATAATTTGGCTATGCAAAAATAGCAGATATACAAGCTCATAGCGTGTCACTATTTTAGAAAATACATATAATCATGGGGGTCCTTGACATGAAGAGGTTTGAGCTGATAGGCACTGATAGGCTATAGCAAATATATTCTTTTCAGAAAACAGTTTTTAGAAGACTTTTTTCTAGAATCTGCCTCAGGTCGACGTTGGCTTTCAACCATATCCCCTTTTTGTCCTCGTCTGTTTTACGCAGGTTCGGGAAACATCGGAAAGACGGCTCTGGCAAGTCCAAAGACGAGGAGGCCTCGTCGGAGGACGAGACCCTGCGGATGAGACTGGAACAGGAGAGGTGAGAGCTCAAACTGTGTAGCCGCGGCACGCCAAAATCTGTCCCCACAGGAACACAAAAAGCACCGCTGACCGGGAAATGAGCAAACTGGCCAATTAACAAAATGGTGCATGAGGCAGAGGGGTTGACTGGATTCTGGGAAAGCGTTCAGATGTCAATTTGCCGAAACGTCCTTTGCTTTTATATCAGTACATTAAATAGATCATTTATGGATTGTTGTTGCTGGTGCCATTCATTGGCCCTGACCCCCTAATGGTGCTAGTGGGCCCCTTGTGGATTTGGCCTGATTGAATGGCTAGTCCATTATAATAGTGGATTATCGACGGAGCTCCACATTTGTCTTTTTCCTGCGGCCAGTTGGAGGTTGTTAATCGCTCAAGAATACGTTGTTGCTTTCTGTACAACCGCCCTGGCTCGCTGTCCCTGGGTGTTGTGTGGACATGGGGGACCGGGGGGGGGGACGGGGGGGGGGGGACGGGACCACCATGAGAATGAGGCAGAGTATTGGCTCTTTTGCTCGGGTGAAAGGAAAGCCGGCTAAGACAATAATACCAGCGGCTGCATGTTGGGCCAATGGAAAAGGGACGCCTGGCTGCTTCTGCGTCCATTGTGCCCCACCAGTCCAATAAACTCCGTAATCAAAGTGCCCGTCGGTAATGGAAGCTAATTGAATATAGCGACAATAGGGCTTGATAGCGCTCCCTAGGAAGGAAAGGATAGAAATCCACAAAAAAACATGCACGCGCGCGCACACACACACACACACACACACACACACACACACACACACACACGCTGACAATGGTCCACTTCCCCATTCAATGCAACATCTGGAGGCCTTGTTCAAAGAGCTGTCGTCTCGTGTGAAGGTCCTCTCCTCCGTGGGCAGGGGTCCCTCTGGCCGAGCGCCCGACACGTTCCCCTCAGCCAGCAGCAGTGCTGCGTCTCTCCTAACCCATTCTGACCAGGCACCCATTTTGGTGTCAGCATCATGTTATGCTTTAGCTATTTAAAAATAGCAGATCTACAAGCTCATATCGCGCCACCGAGTGGCGCGATACGAGCTTGTAGGTCTGCTATTTTTGAATAAAATCGAAAAAGACTGACATTTTTATAATCTGATCTCAGGTCAGAATGGGTTCATCAGACCAGTGTGTGTCCGGTGGAAACCTCGTATGAATCTGATCTCAGGTCAGAATGGGCTAATCTGGAAGCCCTTTGAGCTGCTCCCAAACGGGCTGACAGGCTGAGCAACAGAGCCAGGAGATACTGTATGTACAGTATGTATGTAGGCTACTGTATATGGGTGTATTTGCTATCTCGTTGTTGTCCCCCACAATGAGCATGCACGCACGCGCACATACACACACACACACACACACACACACACACACACAATCATGCACACACACGCACACGCACACGCACACACACACACACACACACACACACACACACACACAATCATGCACACACACACACACACACACACACACACACACACACACACACACTTTAACCCATTCTGACCTGAGATCAGATTCATACGAGGTTTCCACTGGACACACACTGGTCTGATTAACCCATTCTGACCTGAGATCAGATTCTAAAAATGTCAGTCGTTCTTCGATTTTTACAAAAATAGCAGACCTACAAGCTCGTATCGCGCCACTCGGTGGCGCGATATGAGCTTGTAAATCTGCTATTTTTCAATAGATAAAGCATAACATGATGCTGACACCAAAATGGGTGCCCGGTCAAAATGGGTTAAAAATAAACCGATAATCCCGGCCTTTTCACTCATATGGATATGAAGCATCGACTGAAGGTGGAAATGTACAAATATACCCAAAGAGTAACACAATAAGTGCTAGAAACGAGTCAAACAACCCAGAGACTACATTTCTGGGCAGGCAGGGTGGCTGCAGCTGCCCGTCGCACAACATAAACTGACATGTTAATTATTATTATTTTATTTTTTTATATATTTAATGTTTCGTGGTTAGTACGGGTCGAGTCAATTCAATTCAATTCAAAGGGCTTTATTCGCATGATAAAACATACGTTTACATTGCCAAAGCAGAAAGAACAATACAACAATACAGCAATACAATCAAAACAAAAATTATGTACTTTGTCAGAATCTTCAATAGATCAACTTCTATGTACCAAGATCACTCGATGCAGGTATAGTGCAGGAATATACACAATGATTAGTCTTTAGGGTGGTTGTGTTCCATTTGATATCCTTCTCCTATCACAGCAACTCACAAATCTTGCTGCTGTGTTTGCACATTGTTGTACTTCGCCCAGCAGGTATGGGAGTTTTTTGTCATTGGTCATGTTTTCAAAATCTCCGTGTGTGGTTGTAATCTGTGGGAAGTATGTGTCTCTGATGTCTTGGTACAAATGGACAGATGGTTAGGAAGTGTAGCTCGGTTTCCACTTCATTTAGTGTGCAGTGGGTGCATAGTCTCTCTCGGGATACACGTCTGCCTATGACGGCCTTTCTCGATCGCGAGACTGTGCTCACTGAGTCTGTACCTAGTTAAGATTTTTCTTTGTTTTGGGTCGGTCACGGTGCTCAGGTATTCTGCCACTGTGTATTCTCTGTTTAGGGCCAGATAGCATTCTAGTTTACTCTGCTTTTGTGTTGCTTCTTTCCAGTGTGTCAGATAGTTTTCCTTTTGCTGTTTTAGAATTTGGTTTAGTCCAATGGGTTTTCTATCCTGAGTCACCGCCAGCTGAGCTTACGTCAATGAGGAATCTCAGGAACGTGTGTCGTCACGCTGGGCGTAACGTATATTAGCAGCAACATTGCTTTCATATGTAGTTTCAAGGCTATTGCCACATTAATTCCATTTTCTCCAGAAACTGGCTGTATCAAATATGAATGGACATCATTAACGACGCACAGCCACCGCCCTGACAGAAAGGCCGGGATGATCGGTTTCTTTTTCAAACACAGTTCTTATATGACCTAAAACCCCCCCTAATAGGGGATTTCAATGCAAATAAAAAAATACATGAACCTGTGTACTGGCGCCCTCTACTGAAAGTGACGTCAGACTTCGGTGCTCTATTGTTTTGTATTTTAGAAATTGGACATAATAGGCTAATTTGAAAATTTGACTAAGATAGGGATGTCAGGTTTACTTTGGTTTAACCCATTTTGACCTGAGATCAGATTCTAAAAATGTCTTCTACATCCTGACAGTTCTCTGAAAAAGCTATGTTTCTATGTCAGTCGTCAGTCATTTTTCAAAAATAGCAGACCTACAAGCTCGTATCGCGCCACTCGGTGGCGCGCTATGAGCTTGTAGATCTGCTATTTTTCAATAGCTAAAGCATAACATGATGCACCAAAACACCAAAAGGGGTTCCCGCCCCAAAATTGATTAAGCACTTTTTATTGCATTGATTTATTGTGATATTATCAAACATAGATATCAAACATAATGGTAAATGGTGCATTTATATAGCGCCTTTATCCAAGGCGCTTTACAGAGATTGTGCATTACATTCACCTATTCATACACCGATGGCAGCGGAAACCATGCAAGGCACCAACCAGCACATCGGGAGCAATTAGGGGTTCAGTGTCTTATGCTCAAGGACACTTCGACAGTAACTCTGGGGGAGCCCGGGTTCGAACTGGCAACCTTACGGTTACCATCCAGGCACTCTACCCCTGAGCCACCGCCGCCCCGCGGGGTTTGACAGGGTTTGACATGTAATGTCCTCCTCTGCACGTACACACACACACATGGGAGGGCACACGCGCCCACTTTGTGTCTCTCTGGCTCACCCTTCTCTTCCCATCAGTCCTTCAGTCTGCCACTTTGTCCTGCTATAGAGAATGTTGGTTCCCCACGGACGGTCGTCTTGTCTCTGTCAGTTCTGCATGTGTGAGCTCTGGCAGAGACACAGCCTAATTCTTGGCTTTTGTACCCACTCCCAAATCCCATCACCACTCAGCCACGACGACACAGCCCACCCCAACCGCGCCCCCCCTTTCAGTTAACCCATTCTGACCGGGCACCCATTTTGGTGTCAGCATCATGTTATGCTTTAGCTATTTAAAAATAGCAGATCTACAAGCTCATATCGCGCCACCGAGTGGCGCGATACGAGCTTGTAGGTCTGCTATTTTTGAAAAATTGAAGAGCGACTGACATTTTTTGAATCTGATCTCAGGTCAGAATGGGTTAATCAGACCAGTGTGTGTCCGGCGGAAACCTCGTATGAATCTGATCTCAGGTCAGAATCGGTTAATGGAAAGAGAATCCTGGGGGAAATCGGGGTGGGGTAATAATAAACCGACCTGCCACGAAGCAGAGTCGATATTCAAAGTGTCGGTTGGTTCAGCACAGGATGACCGCTCAAATACCCATCATTACCCCTTGGATATTTTGAAGGGGGTGGGGGGCTTTACTGTATCGTCAGTGATGGATGAAGTAATGTAATTATTAGTAATAAGTAAACACAACCCAGAGTCCTGAGGGACCATTCTTCAAATTGTCTTCTAAATCATGATATATGATTCATATATTATATCATATATTATATCATATAATGACTGCATGCGTATATTATTGAACAAACCAAGGTGGAGCAGTGCAAGTGAGATATTCTGTAGTGTGAGAGTTTACACCTTTCATGCATTACTGAGACACTTGATGTATACATTTATGTGTCGGTTCAATGAGTCTAAAAACTGCATAATTATGCTGCTATGTAACCCCAGCCTCAGTAGCACCAGGTACCGGTCTGCCTTTTGGAAGCACTGGTATGAATGTCTATTGTAAAAATTATGTTTTTATGGGTTAGGGGTGTTTCTTCTCTGTATGTACTGTTTTATGTTGTCTGTTGTTATTGGACCCTGAGTCTGAACAAATAAAGTTGATTGATTGATTGATTGATTGATGACAGTTTTCAGAAATACTCTCTGTTTCTATGAAACATTTTCATGTCAAGGACACCCCAAAAATATATGCATTTGGCCACCGACCCCCATCTGAGAATCTGCTACAAACCTCCATCCGACATGCCCTGGCAGTGAAAGCAGAGATACGTATACATTGTATACATGCCCTGGCAGTGAAAGCAGAGATACGTATACATTGTATACATGCCCTGGCAGTGAAAGCAGAGATACGTATACATTGTATACATGCCCTGGCAGTGAAAGCAGAGATACGTATACATTGTATACATGCCCTGGCAGTGAAAGCAGAGATACGTATACATTGTATACATGCCCTGGCAGTGAAAGCAGAGATACGTATACATTGTATACATGCCCTGGCAGTGAAAGCAGAGATACGTATACATTGTATACATGCCCTGGCAGTGAAAGCAGAGATACGTATACATTGTATACATGCCCTGGCAGTGAAAGCAGAGATACGTATACATTGTATACATGCCCTGGCAGTGAAAGCAGAGATACGTATACATCAGACATGCCCTGGCAGTGAAGGCAGAGATACGTATACATTGTATACATGCCCTGGCAGTGAAAGCAGAGATACGTATATATTGTATACATGCCCTGGCAGTGAAAGCAGAGATACGTATATATTGTATACATGCCCTGGCAGTGAAAGCAGAGATACGTATATATTGTATACATGCCCTGGCAGTGAAAGCAGAGATACGTATATATTGTATACATGCCCTGGCAGTGAAAGCAGAGATACGTATACATTGTATACATGCCCTGGCAGTGAAAGCAGAGATACGTATACATTGTATACATGCCCTGGCAGTGAAGGCAGAGATACGTATATATCAGACATGCCCTGGCAGTGAAAGCAGAGATACGTATACATTGTATACATGCCCTGGCAGTGAAGGCAGAGATACGTATATATCAGACATGCCCTGGCAGTGAAAGTAGAGATACGTATACATTGTATACATGCCCTGGCAGTGAAGGCAGAGATACGTATATATCAGACATGCCCTGGCAGTGAAAGCAGAGATACGTATACATTGTATACATGCCCTGGCAGTGAAGGCAGAGATACGTATATATCAGACATGCCCTGGCAGTGAAGGCAGAGATACGTATACATTGTATACATGCCCTGGCAGTGAAAGCAGAGATACGTATATATCAGACATGCCCTGGCAGTGAAGGCAGAGATACGTATACATTGTATACATGCCCTGGCAGTGAAGGCAGAGATACGTATATATCAGACATGCCCTGGCAGTGAAGGCAGAGATACGTATATATCAGACATGCCCTGGCAGTGAAGGCAGAGATACGTATACATTGTATACATGCCCTGGCAGTGAAAGCAGAGATACGTATATATTGTATACATGCCCTGGCAGTGAAAGCAGAGATACGTATACATTGTATACATGCCCTGGCAGTGAAGGCAGAGATACGTATATATCAGACATGCGGATCCATGCCAATGAAAAATAAAACAATAAATCACTTGTGGCAGAATCATGGATGTTCTTTGCGTTTAATTATGCGCTCACGTCACAGACGAGAAGCTGTAGGTCCTTTTCAATAAATCTTTCAAAAAAAAACAACTGATGGATAATTATAGTGGATCTGTTATTTTGTGGATGAAATGAACTGGCTAAAACCATATCTGCTCCTGACTGGACATTACATTATTTCTGTGGACTCATCTATTCTATTGGGTATTTAAAAGGTATTATTCTAAAAGTATTTTCTACTTATATTTATATTGATCATTCTCCTAAAAAGTATTCCTGCTAAAGCTAATTATTAACTTTATAGTTTAAAAGGTTTATAAACATTTTTGTAAATTGTTACAGGCTCTCTGCCTAGGTTTTTGCTACTGAGTATTTATTTGTACTCAATTTACAGTTGGCATGTGGCACGTGGCACGATTTGTTTCCACCCTAAAACATGATCATCAGGTATTATTATAATATAAGGGGGAAGAACTTTTTGCAAAAAGTGTACAGTATTTGTTAAAATCATGCTTTCATGTGGACACGCCCACCAGTTCATTAAGTATGCCTGGTTTGCCTGGTGGGTGGTGATGGGTGGTGATCCACCTGAACTGAAGCCGCACCCACAGCTGTAGTTGTATGATAAAGGGGGAGGGGTTAGGGGAGGGGCTGTTAATGTGATGTCACTATATTACTGTTTATTTCATTGGCCCGTTTGACTGTCCAGGGTTCAGCCTCCAGGAAGAAACCCTAAATACAAAGTTAATACATCATTGCACATAAACACGACTCCAGGGTGTCTGATGAAGTACTGTCACCTCATAGACGCATTAATGGTGGCAAATGGTGGCACTCCATCTTTAATTAGTAATTCATCCATTACAAACAACAAGGATATTACATTGGTTATTACATCAACTTAAAGCCTGGGGAAACAGCCTGTCGTAGATTATTTTCAGACTCAATCAAAGTCATTAAGAAATACACAGGGCAAGGAGTGGACTGAAACAATGATACATTTATTACGAAGACTGGTCTGTACCAGTCCAAGGAGGGGCACGAATGCAAGCCTCCCGAGCCCTCTCCATTGCTCTCTTTTATACACACATGAGAGTAGAGAATACATTGAAGGTGTGGTCAGTTGTGGTCAAACATGGTGAGACATGGGCCTCGTGTAAGAATAGTTCCTCTGACAGACAACCAACATGTGGATAGTATTCTCATACAGAAAACATCTCTCACAAGCCTGCGCCTTCATTTGATCATCACAGTACACAATAACGAGCCTTTGATGCGAGAAGTGGAAACTCTTCTTAGAAGTGTTTACATGTTCTCCCGGTCAGCAGTAAAGAAGGGCAGATTTGAGGAACTAGCAGAGGTCCTTGATGAGGATACACTGTCATTCAGCCTTTGAATGAAGTGCGATGGCTGTCACGCAACCAAGCTGTAAATGCTGTTCTCAGAAACTACACTGTTCTTGAAGAATACTGCAGAAGAGTCAGTGATGAAGGGGATCCAGTGTCAAAATACTGCTACAAAAAGCTGCGTGATCCAAAGTACAAGTTTACACTCACTGCTCTTGGAGATGTATTGAGCGAGCTGGCACAACTCTGCCTTTCTCTCCAAAAATGTAACCTGACAGTGATGGAAGGGCATTGCCTTGCGAGAGCCAAGATCGAGAAGCTGCGTTCACAGTACCTGAATGATGCACAGGGGCCTCAGTGGAGTGACAGAGCCAAAGAGGTGATAAGGGCCTCAGAAGCGGATGGGGATATTACCAGTGATATTATCCTGTTTATTCACAGCCTGTGTGATCACCTAGATGCTCGTTTTCCAGTGGAGGGTTTAAAAGAGTGGTCTGCATTTGACATTGCAGCATTGAGTCCAGCCAACATCACGTTTGACTACGGAGCATCAGATGTTGCTGTGTTGGCAAAGAAATACCAGGCCATTCTCCACCCAGAGTCTCTGGATGCCATCAACCGTGAATATGCTGATTTAAAGTGCATTACATACAATCAGCACATTCTCACATATGCTTTGGGGGTGTTTCTCTGCTAAGGGTACAGGACAACTTCACGGCGTTGTGGGGTTGATGGACGGGGCCATGTACGGTAAGATTTTGGACAAGAACCTCCTTCCCTCAACCAGAGCACTGAAGATGGGTCGTGGATGGGTCTTCCAGCATGACAACGACCCAAAACATACGGCCAAGGCAACAAAGGAGTGGCTCAAGAAGAAGCACATTAAGGTCATGGAGTGGCCTAGCCAGTCTCCAGACCTTAATCCCATAGAAAATCTGTGGAGGGAGCTGAAGCTTCGAGTTGCCAAGCGACAGCCTCGAAACCTTCAGGATTTGGAGAGGATCTGTAAAAAGGAGTGGACCAAAATTCCTCCTGAGGTGTGTGCAAACCTGGTGACCAACTGCAAGAAACGTCTGACTTCTGTGCTGCCAACAAGGGTTTCTCCACCAAGTATTAAGTCATGATGTGCTTGGGGATCAAATACTTATTTCACCTGATCAAATGGAGTTTAATTTATAACCTTTATATAATGTTTTTTCTGGACTTTTTTGTTGATATTCTGTCTCTATCTGTTAACATAAAAGTACCATAAAAATTATAGACCGCTCATTTCTTTGTATTAGGGCAAATTTACAAGATTTACAAAAAAAAAGCAAAAGTGTGGATGACCGCGGCTCAAATTAGCGCGCCTGGAGCCCAGGAGGTCAGGGACTTTTTCCCCTGTCCCATGCGTGAAATTTCGCCGATTTTTCGCCACACTTGGGCCATCCTGTATGTGATACGCCAATTTCTTGTCACATAGTTGACACTGTACACCACTTGTTCTTTGTTCTCCTTGCATATTCTAAAATGCAACCACACTTTAGATTTCTTTTGTGGCGGCATGAGTGCAGGCTGCTGTGTGTGTGTCTGTGTTGACTTCCTTGTCAATCAATCAATCAATCAGACTTTATTGTCACAACACATTACAAGTAACATGGGTGAAATTCTGGTTGTGCAGGCACTCATTGCAGTTACGGGGATAGAGACAACGATCAGAGCTACACAGCTGCAGCCATATTTCGGCGCTGCCCTCAGCTTTCTTGCATCAGAAAAAAAAAATAGGAAGAAGGATAGGGGGGGGGGGGGGGGGTAAGAAGACACACAGTCACATCACATTTCAAGTAAGATGATAATACTCGGCTGTGCAGGCACGTTTCTGGGTGGGGATGGGCTGGGTGGGGGTGGCGGGGGCTTGGGCCAGGCATAAAAAAAGCTCTCTTCCTACGCAAGCCATCGAAGGGATGAGCTGCGCGGGGGGAGGAAAAAAAGATACCTAGCTGCAGGGGGAGTGGTGGTGGGGTGGGGGTTGAAGGCGGCTGTGTCTAAAGACATGTGTGTCCATGAGAACAGTTCGGTGGAAAGTTCATTTCCCATGTGTTTGTGTAAGTGTGTTCCTGGAATATCTCCCCAAGGTCATGTCACGTTGCCTCATTGTCCTGCGTTATCATGGCGGGTTCAGTGGAGACGAACACGGCCCAGACGAAGTCACAACAGGTGTCAGGGAGGGTGGGGGGGGGGGGGGGGGGGATCTTGTCTTACGCTGTCTCTTATTGTGGAGATTGTCAATTGGGGGGGAATCCAGATTCATGTTTAGAGCGATATGGCAATATGGCTATTTCTCCTCTATGTCCGTTATGGCTCTCTGTCAGTCATGGCTCTCAGGGCGCTGACCTGTTCCAAGATCGTGTCCATCTTCTGATGCATCTGCAGGGCGCTGACCTGTTCCAAGATCGTGTCCATCTTCTGATGCATCTGCAGGGCGCTGACCTGTTCCAAGATCGTGTCCATCTTCTGATGCATCTCCCCAAGTGCCCTGCCCAACAATCTCTGCTCCAAGGCAACGAGTCTATCATGGCAGGCAGCATAGGGGCTCTGTTCAGCGTTGCCATTTTTCCAATTCTTCGGTATGCAAGACCAATGCACAGCCCAATCAGCAGAAATCTTGTCACCATGAATCCAAATAATGCCTCTTCTACGCTGATAGTCGGGGGAAGATCCATCAGGGTATTGAGCAGGCTCTCCAGAACCCAATTTACATGAGGAAAAACAAATGTTGTCCATCACGTACAGAGACCAGCACACTAATTCCATGATTAGTTCCATGTTTTGAAAGTTTCAGGGGTTTCGAAGAGACAGTGTAGAAGAGACGCTCTGAGCAGGGAGTACAGACAGGGAGGGAGAGGCAAGCACGAGTAGTGAGGGGGAGAGGGGGGGAGGCGTTGCGGTGCTGCGAGCCGTCTCGCGGACCAAAAGCGTCCGCTTTTTTTTTTTATGACTATTCGATTCAAAATGTAAAAATCGATTCCCGTGCGTATCGATTGAACATCGATTAATCGATTTTTTTGGGTCAGCCCTACATTGTAGGCTCTACAGAGCCAAATGACGTCACATTGTAGGCTCTACAGAGCTAAATGACGTCACATTGTAGGCTCTACAGAGCCAAATGACGTCACATTGTAGGCTCTACAGAGCCAAATGACGTCACATTGTAGGCTCTACAGAGCCAAATGACGTCACATTGTAGGCTCTACAGAGCAAAATGACGTCACATTGTAGGCTCTACAGAGCCGAATGACATCACATTGTAGGCTCTACAGAGCCGAATGACGTCACATTGTAGGCTCTACAGAGCCGAATGACGTCACATTGTAGGCTCTACAGAGCCGAATGACGTCACATTGTAGGCTCTACAGAGCCGAACCGACTTTTATTCGGCTCTAAAAGAGGAGTGGGTCCTTCAAAGTAAAGCTCTCTGCTGGGTCCTTCAGAGTAAAGCCATATTCTTGACTGCCACGTCGTCATGTAGCAGCCAAGTCTATTGATTTTCTCTTGATCTCTTGATCTCTTTCAACATGTTTGTGGAGATGCGATAACTGCGCAATAGATCGTAATCACTGCCACCGTTGTCTTCGTGCTGCGTGATGTACACGGCGATGACATTTTTTTCATCTTCAAAAACATGATCTCTGAACACCAGAATTACTCGGTCCCTGTTAAATTCTCTGTTGAAACGTATCCAGTTTACCCGTCTGTATCTGGCCATTTGGAATTTGTCGCTTACATCCATGTCATAGAGCAGCGTCACGTTGGTTGGAAATTCTTTTCGATTTGGATTTGGATTTTGGCCCATAGGCACATTTGGATTTAGATTTCCCACAGTGCACATTTCCATATTGTGCTCTTCAACTATTAGGTCTGTATTTTCGTATTCATGAGCTCCATAGTCACCGTATACAGGGTTGAAGTCTGCAAGTTGAAATGAAACCACGTCATTTTGATCGATGTGTAGCAGATCTTTCACTATAAACCACAGCACTTTACGTCCAGCTCTCGGCAATCGGCCAAATTGTAGGCCATCTAGATCATCAACGGCATTTAGTTCAACAACAACCATGTTGTGTAGATGGATAAATCTGTAATTGTAACCGAAGCAAAGTATGGGGGTCCTGGTCGGGTGTATTCTTAGCTGAAATACGCCTTAGCTTTCGTATGCACAGATATTTATGTTGTTGGGATGTCATTGATGATGTCACCTGATGTCGGGCGATCCGGTGTCCGAATCAGGCATGGCTCACGGGCCTGGAGTCCAGAATGGCTCCTCTTGATCGGCGCCGAACTCGCCACTTCCTCTGGGGCGGCTTGCGTCGCTGGTATTGCAGATTGGGTACTGTAATATTCTGGGACTTGTAAATAACACACTTGGAGAGTGTTCAACATAGGTCTTTACTTCTTGACTCTTACTGCAGAACTGAACACACACAGCACACTCAGAGGCTACAATTAAGGCTGCAGGGGATCTTGCTAATCAGCACAGGTGGAAATAATGTTCTCAATCAGTGGCATGATCTTTCACCTAGAAGACACTCTATTACAGGTACAATTCTGCTCTCTTGTCAGGCTCTGGCCTGGTGCTATCTGCATGGGGGCCTTGGCACTACGGCTGTAGTGCAGATGGGGAGTCGTCCCTCGGGCTCCCCCCTCACACCCGTGGCGGCCATCGCCGCTCCGGGCTCTGGCCTCGTGTGCGCGAAGGACCCTGCTTTGAGGTGTGTTGAGGTGCTCTCGCAGACTTTGTCAGAATGCTGACCGGTTGTGGGTGTGCGTTCTCCGGTCTGGGCAGTGTCAGGGTTGGAGCATGTGTTGTTGCCCAGTTCTCCGGGCTTGTCGTTCAGACTGCGAGGACCGAGGGGTCGTCGGCGCCGCTGGGTGGTGGCGGCGCATCAATGCTGGAGGTGAGCTGCACAGCGATGCGTGGGCCGTTGTAGCGTATTCATCGTGTCGGCGTACGCTGTCGCTGTTGTTTGTTCCATTTGTTCCTCTCCCCCCCTGCGTTGTTGCAACGCAGTGGCCTTGGTACGTCCTTTGCAGGACGAGGCTGGAGTGTCGGACAGCACTAGGCTGCGGAACGCCGACTTCACCGCTGACTTGTCAGCGGACCTGTTGGTCAGTGGGCGGCGGGCGCCAGGGCCATTCGACCGTTTGGCGTTCGGATCGTAAAGCCGAACGACAAACAGACCTGGCGTTCGGGTCGTAAAGCCGAACGACAAACAGACCTGGCGTTCGGGTCGTAAAGCCGAACGACAAACAGGCCTGGCTAGCATGGAAGGGCATGAGATTTGCTCAAGTGGCGTCGTCCTTCCTGCTGGTGGGCCCGTTAGGTGGACAGGTGGCTCGGTTGGGCGAGGGTGACCCGTAATTGTCCCAGAATGTGAGCATATTTGACCATATATGGGCAGGAGAGTTGTCAGACTTAACCCTTGGCCTACAATTCACGGAAAAAACGGAATTAATCGAAAAATCTAAACCTCCCGTTAACGGAAAAAACGGAATGACAATCAATATCAGTTATCGCGGGGTCAAAAGAGCAAAAAATTATATTTTTTCGCTAATATCACTAATGTTGGATGTAATTTACCAAAAAACGGCCGAAATCCGCGTGATTGTGCGCTATCGTGCATGTGCGTCGCTGTAAAAAATTTGATATTTTGCGATCTTTTGGGGTTGATTTGAGGTTAATTTGACTTAGTTATGAAAAATATAGCATTAGCTTAGCAATCCGGACCAGCCAAGCTATTGACTAGGGTCAAAATACTACAGGATGTTGTTGATCGTTCAACCGGAAGTGACTTAGGAAGATCCGTCTATTTTAGCCAAAATCAGCATAATGATGCTTTCCCGCCATCTGGTGGCGAATCGAGAGAATACATTTGCAATGAAAAAACATCTCTTCAATCCACCAGATCTTTCTTGTATGTTAAAACGATGAATTACAAATATGCCAATTTGTTACCCAAACAAAAAAATTGGGACTGGTAGTCCAAGGGTTAACATGACCATATATGGGCAGGAGAGTATTCAGACTTAACATGCCCATCTGTGGAGATCACTTGTGGAAATCAGACGCCATGCTGTGATCTCAGGAGCGACATTTGTCTAATACAGGCGCAGTTTCCTGCTGAACCCTGGTAGTTCCTTCTCTAGACCATGCTGTTGGACCGCTACCTCACACAGTGTCTCTAAGCGAGGGCTTAAATCTAAGATGCACATCTCATCTAGTTCATGGTGGTTCCCTTTTTCCTTTCCTCCACAGAAGAGGATATGGTGATCTCCCAGCATTAAACAGTACATCCCATATCTGTGGGACGGGCGTTTCCCCTTGGGCTCGAGCGTCGTCCAGGAGGAGCTCTCCGGGTTAAACTTCCACAAGTCATCGAATAAATTCCACGGCACCGTGCATCCGCCAAATATGTAGAGTTCTCCATTGTAGGCAAAGGCTGAATGTCTTTGGCGTCCTTTTGGAAGAAGCGATGAAGAGGAATGGTACTTCGGCTGATCTTTTAGATGACGCAGTGAAGAAAACCGGTACTCTTGCTGACCTTCTGGAAGAAGCCAGCAGTCCGTCTCTGTGTCAAACACTCTGATGACATTGTACGCATTACAATACTCCTTAGTATATGGTTCCTTTAAGACATCATCGTCATCATCATTCGACGAGTAAGGGTATCGACGAGTAAGGGTATCATCGTCAAAGTTCAAATTGGCCTCCGGGTGCGGTTTTCCCCCGAATACATACATCTTTGTCCCAATGATAGTGGCAGAGTGAAAATCTGAAATTGGTGGCTTAAATTTTCCTCTGGTGTCAACTACAGACCAGATCCATGTGGCGGTGTCCAACTTGTACATCTTACAGGATAAGTTGCCATGATCCTTTACAAACATGACGTGCGTTCCATATAAATACATGACACCCTTCAAGACACACGCTGAATGGCCCCCCATGGCCTCTGGAGCAGGCCCAGAAGTCTTAGGCTTGGACCATTTAAGTGCATCAATATCAAAGGCATGAAGTTCATTGAACTTATGTGTGCATGTTGATGTTATTCCTCTTCCTCCCCAGAGGTAGATTTGACTACCTATAAGCACAGCTGTGTGATTGATGCGATTGGAGGGGGCGTCGCCGGTCACTGCTGATAATTTCCATGTCAGGTTGTCCAAAGACTCGTTGTCTTTGACTTCCAAGACGTGCACATCCATCGTTCCTTCCCCATAACTTCCTGCAAAGCAGAACACACGCTCCCCTGCCGTCACGGCTGCATGGGCAGCACTCTGCGGCGCTCCTTTCAGACGCCTCGTCCAGCGCAGCATCACTCGCACGGTTAGCACCACCTCAGACCTAAATGGAATCGTCCGGTTCTTCCTGTATTCCGGTACAAAGACCTTTCTGGATTTTCTGCTGACCGCTGTGAGAGGTGGGGGGGGGGGGGGAACGTGACGTTGAACTCACTGTGCAAGAATTGCTCACCTTAAATGCTTGGCTAATTAATGCTGACTGGAGCAGTTTGATAAAGTGGGTAATATTCCGAATACGATAATAACTTGCAGTGAGTACTGTTTGTCACATTCCATCTTCTTATATAGACTATTGTGATGTCACGTGAATCTTGACCAATCAGGTGTTGTGATGTCACGAGAAGTTTCCGGTGAGGTGAGCCAATCAGGTAGTCTGGGTAGAACTTCTGACTGTCTAGGTTCGCTAAAGAAGGAAAGGCCGAGCCAAAATAATAATGAAAAAATAGTTCTCAGCGACGCGGATTGATATACATAATAATCTGACGGAGCAGAGAGAGAGAGAGAGAGAGAGAGAGAGAGAGGATGGGGGGAGAGATGGGAGTTGCACCACTCGGTTCACACAGGTGTGATTTTTTTTTTACACATAGAGTTTGTAGAGCTGCCATTTACACTATTACATTTTCTTTTTTTATATTCCGATTGATAATGACTATAGGTTGAACGTGGTTAAGTCTGTATGTGGGTTTTTACAAATATTAAAGTACATTAGCAAGAGCTTTTGACTAAATAATAACTGCATTAGATAATTATAATAATAATTATTTTATTTTTTCAATTTCGTCCAAAACTAGCAAATCCACAAGCTCAAAACGTGTCGCTTCGCGCTGCGTTTCAAGCTTACAGATCTGCTATTTTTCATGCTTTTGTGTGACGCTGTACATACAGTAGTATGTTCAACTAGGGAGTTAAAGAAGTTTGAATATTGAGCTAAGAGGTTTATCTGAACACAGTGTTGGACTTACAAGGTTCGCAGGCCAAGGGCGACAATGTCATGGATCATACTGAGGTATAGGGGGTTTCATTGAAGCGGGTGAAGCGTGAAGCGGACACTGCAGCATGGCGTCCTAGACCCTGGGACGGGCCGCACGCCAAATGCCATCATTAATCGCCACGGATGCCATTGGCCCAGAGCTTTAACCCATTCTGACCTGAGATCAGATTCTATAAACGTCTTCTACATCCTGACAGTTTTCTGATAAAGCTATGTTTCTATATGTCAGTTGTTCTTCGATTTTTAAAAAATAGCAGACCTACAAGCTCGTATCGCGCCACTCGGTGGCGCGATACGAGCTTGTAGGTCTTCTATTTTTAAATAGGTAAAGCACGACATGATGCTGACACCAAAACGGGTTCCCGTTCAGAATGGGTTAAGTGATTACAGGATAGGAGGTTAGGTAGATTAATTCATAAAAACCTGGCCCTTATACCCCGCAATAAGCCAGCCACTGTTCTATATTTAAAACTTTGACCTTGATAATGATTCATGAAAGTTACTGTCATTTTATATGGCTGCCATCTTACGACGCTTTTATTTTTTGGCAAAGCTCTTCTCCTTTTGGCTGGGACATAATCCTCTAAAACGGTGGTTTCTAAAAGTTTCTTGTGCCCAAAAGGCAAGTCGAAATCTTACGGGCAAATCAAAATTGCAAGGCGCACATTGTGTTCATTGTCTTCCACTGCAGGAAGACGATGTTCGTGACAACAACAGCGCGCACGCAATCGGTGGGACGTTCCAGCAGAGGAAAAAGCAATTATCACGCGTGGTTTTCTTTTAAGGCTACAATCTTGTAAATTGTACGCAGCTGCCATGTGCTGTTAGTGATTGAGCTGGCTGTGCCATCCCCTCATCAAAACCACTATTATAACTTAGCAGAGATAGGCCTCTTCCCCCGACGGCCCTCTCTCACCCTTTGGCTTGTTTGGCTGGTCCATCATGGAAGCCATCCAAATTCCATGGCACTCCTCCTATCTGATTGGCTGACACTGAAACGGCCAGCAGACAACTGACTCATGATTGGACTCTGGCGGGATCAGAGGAGAGCGGTCAGGGTTTGAGTGGTTGCTCTGTCAGCCGATGACGCCAGGGGAGAGAGAGGCCGTGGTGGTGGTGGTGGTGGGGGGGTGATAATACATCATTCACTTTCTTATCTCCACGCACGGTAGCCCCCCGAAACTACATGGACATATTATAGTCCCAGCCATAGACGGTGCACGCACACACACACACACACACACACACACACACGCACACGCACACACACACACACACACACACACACACACACACACACACACGCACACGCACACGCACACGCACACGCACACACACACATTTTCGGTGCACGACACCAGCGTGTAACTAAGTGTAAATCAGGCATAACTTCTAAACGTCTAATCCTAATCCTAAATCCAACCTGAATCTGTTTTCTAATAATTGTAAATCTCTAAAAAATCTATTTTCCATCATAAAAATAATGATTTTTCTTGTGTTGGTCCTCACAAGTATAGGCACGCACGCACACGCACACACACACACACACACACACACACACACACACACACACACACACACACACACACACACACACACACACGCACACACACACACACCCTGACAATGTTACATCTCCATTTTGCCCCAGCAGACCTGAACTCCATGTGCTCCCTCTTTGCTCTGTATGTTGGGGCTGATTGTGATGTCCATTCCCTTCTTCTTATCTGGCCAGTTCCACTTGGTTTCTAATCAGCCGGCTCACACTCCTCCACCGCTCTCACTGTTGTTGTTGCCCCCCCTCCACACCCAGAGAACAGCGGAGGCAGGCCAGGAGGAGCCTGCATGCTCGCTTCCTCGCTTCGTGTTGCTTCCTGCTGGCCGTTATTATGGACAAACACAGAGAAGGTTGCATGCTGCGAAAACCAGCATGGAGCTTGCTACTTTTCTTATTTTAACGACGGTAACCGCGGCGTCCCTATTTTTTATATATTATGTCGTTCTCTGCGGAAATTCTCCAAAAATATAGCCTCGGCCGATATGCTTCATTCGTACGCGTCGTTCGGCTAGACGTGTTGCTCGTAGAAAACAGATCTGCAAGCTCGCTGCGTGTCGCGATGCAACACATTATGAGCCATTATATCAGCCCTGGTTGTCATATTTAGACGGTGTCATGCTTCAATGGTTAAACCAAATCCTTTTTTCCCCCTTGTTGTAGCCACTTTGATGTTGGTAAAGTATGTTAAAGGACCTATAACATAAAATTCAACTTTTTCAATTTATTTTGTGTTTCTGGGGCTCCTATATGTGTTTTCTATCCCAACAAATAACCAATTTTGAACAATCAGGCCTTCATGTCATATGGGTGTTTTAATGGAAATTGCTCTCAGAAACAGTTCGACTGATTTTGGCCTCATCGTGATGTCATCAATGTCACCCTACTTTGTATAATTCCTCCTTTTCTTCAGTCTTCAGTTGCAAATTTGCATTTCCACTTTGTTTACAATGTCCACCATTGTTGATTTTCCAAGCTGGCATGGAATGGAAACGAGCCTGGTTTTATCTAGCATCAGTATTATAATGACTCAAATATTAAATAATCTGCATATCAGCACCCTCTCCACCTCAGGACATTGTGGTACTGCAGCTAAAACTGCTTTCAAAGTCCAGAAA
The DNA here is from genome assembly GCF_964188405.1 of Protomyctophum parallelum. Lineage (NCBI taxonomy): Eukaryota > Metazoa > Chordata > Actinopteri > Myctophiformes > Myctophidae > Protomyctophum > Protomyctophum parallelum. Next base: position 51,182,046 of record NC_139712.1, on the reverse strand, counting down.
GAATTGACAAGGCCTGGTTATATCAGAGTGGTGATTGAGGCTCAAACCATTAGAAATAACTTTGAGGGACATAGACAATATGATTATTAAATATTAAAAGCAGTTTTATTTGTGTTATGTTATTTGCGCTTTAATACGATGTAACTTATACAGTTGGGGTGGTTGTATTGTGTCTCCCTGCTCTTCTATTGAGACATTTAGATGGTGTCAAAGGTCATGTCTCACCGAGACACAGGATCTGACACACATTTTGACCTGAGGGTCAAGGTTCAATTCATCCCCTGAGCAAGCAGGCAGAAAAAATGTCAGCACTTGCGCACAAAATCCGGGGCAGAAAAGGGTCAGTTGCAGCTTTAAAGGTTTTATGACATTCATTTTCATTTTTTTATCTTTTTCTTTTTTCTTTTAGGTTTTATGGCCTCAATTACACCCAAAAAACCTGAACTTTGAACATTCAGTTGATATTCTGTGGTCTGAAGTTTTCTTTGGGGTTTTTTGGGCCTTTTGAGCTACAATGAAAACAGGCAACACAGTGAAACAGTGACATCTGCTGGCAAATCCCATTGACATATATGGGATTTGCAGTAAGTGATGTCACTTACTGCCGGCAAATCAGAGCACCTGTTTGAGCCAGAAAACCCCAGATCACAGAAAATCTACTGAATGTTAAAAGTTCATGTTTTTTGGGTGCAATTGAGATTAGAAAACCTAAAAAAAAAAACAAGAACAATTCCAAAACCTTTTTTTTAATGTCACAATCCCTTTAATGGGATATTACGTGAGATGATTCCTTCGCTATGTCTTCGTCTTTTTTCTTATTGTCTTTTCACAGTGATCGTTGCGCCAGCACTATCAATCCCACTGTGTCTTCTCTCATTATCACAGCATCCCATTACACTTTCATTTGCATAGCGGAGTGCAAAGGCAGCTCGGCGTGGCTCATTGGGGAAGTATGATTATATTCGTAATTATATTGATACCTACAGCAAAGTTAATAATATCATTATTATTACCACTATAAGTCAATTAACGCGGCGGAGACAATAATGTCTCTGATTGCGTTATGCCATTACGGGGCAAAACGTCAACAAAAGGTGAGTTCTTTATAGAGCGTTGCTATAGTTCCCACACGTTCATATACAGTACGACACGTATACGTACTGTAATTTCCCCCAGTTGGATTAGGTCTTCCTGTGCTCTGCCCTCTCGTCTGCTCTTCAAAACAGAACGGGGCTGGTGGTGTTTTGATGAAGCGCGAAGGAAAATCTGTGCGAGGTGTCGGCGAGAGGGGGAGAATGTTAAAGGATGTAAGACAGCAAATATATTCAATTTAATCTGTCCCGGTATACAACAACAACAACAACAGTGCATCAGTCGAAGAGTTCTAAGTGTGTTTACTTCAAAATGAGTTTGAGATTACAGACGGCTCCCCTCGCCCCCTCCTCGCTCTCACTCACTCTCTCCTCCTCTCCTTTCCACCTCTCTCTCTCTCTCTCTCTCTCTCTCTCTCTCTCTCTCGCTCTCTCTCTCTCTCTCTCTCTCTCTCTCTCTCTCTCTCTCTCTCTCTGTGGAGTAGATTAAACATTGACAAACATATGGAGAGGAAGTCTGTTGTCTCTGTCCGTCCAGAGTCTAAACAGCAGCTCGATAAGCAGTGAGATTTATTCACCGTGTAGTTTAGAAGGAAGGGAGGGCTCCAGGGCCGTCGAGGTGTTGCCGCCACCTGGCCGACCAAATGTGTTGTTAGCGTTCGTGCTGAAAAAGGAGAACTCGCAAAGCTTTTGGTATAACAACCTCGACACGTTGTCTTAATCTGTTGGGAGTGGGGAAACAGATCTTTGGCTGTGCTCTCTTGTTTGCTTAACGATTTTATCAAATAAAAATGGTCAGCCCGGCGCGGATCAAGGGTTGAACTTTGCCCGGGCAGGCGGTATAAAGCCTCTGCTTTAGAGTACAGTCTAGACGGGAGTTTGGCCAAGGGAATGTCAGTCCTTTGTGCTCTTATGAAGGGCCAGCAAGTAAACAACGTCCTCCGAGAGAGAGAGCTCCTGTGGAATCCTTTCTACGAAGCGCAAATATGCTCAGAATCTGAAACCAACTCCCCCTATGCTGTGTTCATTAAGAGGCTAACAGTGTAAATGGCACACGGTGGCTGCTCAGAGGACAGAGGAGAGGCTGGTAATTGGGCCCAGTACAATAGTAATAATGTGCTTAACCATGAGAAGTTCTCTCCCCGGCGTTAACTCCACACTGGGCCATTGGTTGGCTAATGGAGTATAGAACAGCGTACTAGGCCCTACGCTTTAGGGGGCAGTTGGTCTTGGGAGGAAGGTACTGTACAGTACTGTAGAGGTCCAGAATTGTTTGGGAGGTCCCCTCCAGATCATAAGCTTTATGTGTTTTCTCACTCGACAGTAAACAAACCAACATGCAGTAGAAGTCGTATTTCTAAAGTTACAATTTAAGGACTTTTAAGACCTTTTGTCAAATATTACATGAATAAACAATGTGAAAATAGCTCTACAAGCTCACAGGAGCTCGCAGTGTTCAGCGTTTTGAGCTTGAAGTTCGGCTATTTGCATAATATCTATTTGTGGAACCGAATAAAACTAAACGTAATGCATATAATTCCAAGTGCTTGTAAGGGTGGGGGGGGGGTCCCCAGTTCAAATATGATCATTTGATGGTGATCATTCGCTGTAGGAAGTGGGGGGTTATAGGTCACGAGAATGGAGTGGAGCTGGAATGGGTGCATCAGGGACGGATTAACCCCCATGAGGGCCCCTGGGCCGGTCATTTTTGCAGGGCCCCCATAGCGCAACATTTTGTGTTTTTCCGTGTTTTTATCATGTTTTTGACCTAAATTTAACTAAATCAATGGCCAATGAAGGGCCCCAGGAGCCCTTTTCAGGGCGTCAAACCTAGTGCTGCGCGGTCCAATTTCCCAAAAGGGCCCCTGAGAGCCAAGGGCCCCTGGGCCATGGCCCCACTGGCCCAATGGCTAATTTGTCCCTGGGTGCATGGGCTTCAATTAGCAAAAGTATAGGAAGCAGAGAAGCCAGCCTAAGGCCTGGCATAATATATATAATAATATATATAATATAGGCATGTGGGGAATCTTTAGAATTCGTCATGACACATTCACCCTCTGCAGAAAGTACTGTAAGCACGAGGAATGTTATACGTTCACATCCTGTTGCGTCACACAATGCACTACTGTCTGAGCTGTACACTATATTATTATCGTCTCTGTCGGGTGGAATATCTCCAAAACTGTTACTTTTTCAGGATTCAAAAGTATACCGCAGATCGACATGCTCAAAATGCGCCGCTTAATTCGTGCCTGGTTTCGAGGCACGTTTCGAGCTTTGTGCATCTGTAACTTTTTATACTTTTGTCTGATGCTGTAGTACAGTATGACCACGTAGGGTGTTCATTTACGAACGCAAAAGGTCTGAGATGTCTGCAACGATATCCAATTCAACCGTCTAAAGTGGCCCCCGTGGTGCTCTCGCAGCCGGGGGCCAACCGTTAGGGGACCAGGCTTATCGGGGCAGCTTAACCCATTCTGATTCATACGGAGGTTTCCGCCGGACACACACACATGGTCTGATAAACCCATTCTGACCTGAGATCAGATTCAAAAAAATGTCAGTCGTTCTTCGATTTTTCAAAAAATAGCAGACCTACAAGCTCGTATCGCGCCACTCGGTGGCGCGATACGAGCTTGTAGATCTGCTATTTTTAAATAGCTAAAGCATGACATGATGCCAACACCAAAATGGGTGCCCGGTCAGAATGGGTTAACTCATAGTTGAACCACAACACAACTTATTCGGTTATTCAGTTTTGTTTTTGGCCAGGGCTTCCCCTTATTATCTAATTATCAAAACAGCTCACATTAGACTTACCCATGCATGTCAGACTCCTGATGGCGGGGAGAGCATAGATGTCTCTCTCTCTCTCTCTCTCTCTCTCTCTCTCTCTCTCTCTCTCTCTCTCTCTCTCTCTCGCGCGCTCTCTCGCTCTCTCTCTCTCATATTCTGGGTCCTGCTCATGTCGCCATGTCTAGCCGAGGCCATTATCTCATTCTGTATGTCAATATGGCCGTTTTTATGAATTTGATTAGTCCATAAAACGCCAGAGGGCCCTGCAGATCCCAGCGGACTTCCGTGAACCTGTGCTAACGTCATCATCCACTCCTTACTGGCAGAGATATGACATCACTTTAACCAGATGGCAGGTGAAAGGGCTTCTGGGAATTAGTGTTTAGGCTTTTTTTTTTACCTCTCTCTCCTGGCTTCTGCGTTACGATATACCCCCCCCCCCCCCCCCCCCAACACAAACTAAGACCTGCCCCAAAGACCGTTGTACTCTGGGGAGGAGGTGAGTTGATTTATTCCCAACTGTACTTATTGTATTTATATATAACTGTACCTGGTCCAGGAAACCACCAGCGCTGGAGATTTATGGAGGAGTTAGTTATGTACTGTATAAAGCTATACCCGAAATTGGGGGGGTTCCTTCAAAATCTCATTCCGGCGCAGATAAAAAACGCCGAGAAAATGGGATTTTCTCAACAGCTAAAAATAAACGAGTCAGTCCGCGGATGGGCATGTGGGAATTGGGTTAATCTGGCACTGAAAAATGGTCATTGTTTGAAATGTGATTACAGTTATTAAAATACACAGACATGGGAGAGAGCTTGGTTATGGCGTGGGGGGTGGGGGGTGGGGGGGGCTTTCCAGCCTTGTTACCCCTGGCAACGCTGTCAATCATTTGAAAGTCACAGCGCGGCGGGGTGGCGGCGGAAGGTCAGCCATAACCCCGAGGTAATGAGGGAAGTCCCACCCACTGGGTGGTGGATTTGCCTGTGAGTGCGTGCGTATAAACGGGGGCACCACATCTGGAAGCAGTGAGCATCCTGGTGACTGCGGCTAGGGTCACCTCAGCAGGAGGTCAACGACCCCCCCCCCCCCATCCCCCTGACCCCTCCTCCCCCCCCAAACCCCCCCCCTTTCTCCCCCCCCCCCAGCCTGCAACGCCTGCGCCTTGTTAGCAGCGTTGCCATGTCTGCTTCTTTTTATAAGAGACTTTATGGGCTTGTTTTTCTGTAACGTTGCTTGTGAATATTGGTGGTTGTGGTTTTGTGCGTTTTTGGGGGTTTGCCTCCTAATGTTTTCATGTCCAGGACCCTGTGTTGCCTTCCAGGCTAGTGTTTGTGCAGGCTTTATTTTCTGTAGTATTAATGTGTGCCTATTAAGCAACCCTAGGTTAAAGTGACCCAAGCCTGCTTGATTGTACCTGATTGATTGTCACTTGTGCTGCATTGAGGGGTAATCAGTACAATGAGACTCCATGTGAGTGAGGGAGAGCAGGCAGAACAATGTTTGCTGTGCTGTTTGAGACTACAGAAAGAGCATTGTTTGTAAGTTTAATGTTTATTTCCATTTAATGCAAGGAATGTAACGGATGGATTTAGACAGAATTGTTGTGATTTTGGTTTGATTATTTAAATGCCAATTGTTTAACTGCTTTTTGATGACTTACATGCTGTAGAGCTTTGTAGCAGTTTGATGGACTATTTGCAAAGGTCTGTATCATTTTATGTGACTCTTAACAGTCAATTGTATTTGTACATTTTACTGTGTTACAGTTTCACTCCTGACAAAGATCAGTAAAAAAGGGAGCAAGACGCCTCATTCCTGACTCCTGTCTCTTTTTTGAATGGAGTTTGGCTGGCTGCCTAATTGTCGTTACTACACCTCAGTGGGGGCAGTACAGACCCCCAGCTGTGTTTTGCTTATGCACGTGACGTCATGAACGTCATGAACGTCATGTCAACCTCCATGAAAGTGCTGCAATACCACATTTCGCCAGTAGGTGGTGGCATCTTCAACGTCGGATAGCCTTATTGGGGGCTTGGCGGAACCCCATCGGAAAATTATGTCACTTTTTTCTTTTCTTTTTTTTTAAATAGCAGATCTACAGTACAAGGTCACAACAGGCTCTATAGCGACGCATTGTGAGCTTGTAGATCTGCTGTTTTCAAGTAAATGGTAAATGGTGCATTTATATAGCGCCTTTATCCAAGGCGCTTTACAGAGATTGTGCATTACATTCACCCATTCATACACACATTCATACACCGATGGCAGCGGAAACCATGCAAGGCACCAACTAGCACATCGGGAGCAATTAGGGGTTCAGTGTCTTGCTCAAGGACACTTCGACAGTAACTCTGGGGGAGCCCGGGTTCGAACTGGCAACCTTACGGTTACCATCCAGGCACTCTACCCCTGAGCCACCGCCGCCCCAGTAAAATGCTCAAACTTGTTTTCGTAGACCTGGCCGCGTGTTTCTCTTGCAAAAAAGATCTGGCAACTCTGCTTCTCTAGCCATAAGACAGAGCATGCCATTGACTCTGTGCCCACCGTAGGGGGACAGGAAGGGCCCCTGAAAGGCCCCGTTGTGTGGAAGTGGTCCCGGGGAGAGAGAGAGAGAGGAGCCAGAGCGTGCTGAAAGGCAGTGGAAGTTATAGGACCAGAGAGAGAGAGAGAGAGAGAAAGGCCGGTTCCCCTCCGTCTGCCTCGTTATGGGAGGAGGAGGCACACTCCTCCTCCTCTTCCTCTCCTCAGGAAGATCCCCTGCCATTCTTGGGGCGGCCACGTGTTTTCAAAGAACAGTGAATTGCGTGCCGGCGTGATGTACGCCTTTCTTCTCTGTCTCTCCTCTGTTGTATAGGCGAGTGGAAAAGCCAAGGAAGGAACATATGGCCCTCTCCTCACGCACAGAGACTGATAGATGGCTGAGATTAAGGCCTATAAGCCAGGGTTCAACGGGGGGTCCTTAGAGCTAAAACAGGGGGTCTGCCAAATCTTGGTGTGATTGATGGCTTGCTTGCATCACATATATGTGATGTATGCCATGCTTTTGCTTTTGCTTAATGTAAGTCGCTCTGGATCAAGAGCGTCTGATAAATGCCTAAATTGTCTTGCTTGCTTGATTGATTTATCGATTGATTTTATTTGGTGACATAAAATATAATTATAGCACGAGAGCACTTTTTGACATACAGTCAATGCATCACCGAGGACCAAAGCACAGGAAAGAGGGCTTATGACAGAAATGAGGTTATGGGGAACATTAGCCGAAAACAGCAGATCTACAAGCTCACAACGCAAAAGGGAAAAGTTGACCTGTGCAGTATTGTCACACCCTCATGCGCAGGCTCGTGAGTCGAGCCCATTGGACCAACCAATTTCCGCTCGTTCATGTGTCCGGCCCCCAGCTGTGATACGCTGCAGTACCTATGATCGGCCTATAGCACGCTGCAGTACCTGTGATCGGCCTATAGCACGGAGCAAAGCGCTTCAGTTCTCTACCCTCTCGTTTCTGCGGGCTTGCCTCCATGACTGATCACCGCCTCTTCCCTCTGCCTCCCATCCCATGTGTGCTCGTCCAATCAGAATACAGGCCAAGACCAGGGAGCTGCGCGAGAGGCAGGCGCGGGAACGAGAGTACGCCGAGATCCAGGACGTGGGCGGCGGCGGCAGCACTCGCACCTTCAGCTCCGACGAGGAGCACCCGTACGCCGGCATCGGGTCGCTGGACTCGTCCGCGGACAGCGGCAGCAACAGCGGAGAGCAGCTCTACGGCAGCCACCACCACCACCACTACCACCTCCCCCAGAGCCCCCAGATGCAGCCCCGTGGGCCCCCGGGCCCCCCGCAGGGCAACGGACAGCCACTGGAGGCGCTGTACGCTCAGGTCAACAAGCCACGCAACGGACGACCTCCCGTCCCCGACAGGTAAGGTTGACCCACACCGGGTCTGGGGGGAGGGGGCTTT
>NC_139712.1:51169195-51171695 GCF_964188405.1 Protomyctophum parallelum | reverse complement strand
GCATGCGCGCGTGCCTGTGCTCAGAGGACTTCGACTCAGAGTCAGTCAGACTCCTCTTCCCGTGGCTCCTTCTGACTGGAGGAGGCAGATATGACAAGGTTATCTGGCCCGTCCAAATAGCCTCTCCTAAATCCACGTGCCAATCCATCTGGGGCTGAGCAGAGACGCATGCGATCCATAACGTCTGAAGTGACGCTTTCCTCCAGGAGATATATATATATATATATATATGTAGGGCCATATGTTTCCTGAGGATATAGTTCTTGTGTTGCTCGTGTCCTATACTGTATGTGTGGCCTGTCTAACCCGTGAAAACCGGGAAAGCATCTGTCATTTTAGATTTGAGCTAGGCCATATCGTCTCTGTCGGGTGGAAACCCTCACGCCCCCAGCGCCCACAGCGGGAATTGAACCCAGGACATTCTAGCTGTGAGGCGACAGCACTACCGACCGTGCCCCCTTTTGGGGGCTTTTTAATGTCTTTATTGATAGGGAACAGTATAGGCAGACAGGAAAGAGGTTTCTGTCTGACAGCAACCATATATAGCAACTTATGTCTTTTCAGAAAACTGTTGCGATTGTAGGTCTCAGGTCTTAATGGGCTAAACTGTCGTCCCCTGAGCCGGGCAGCAGTCAGTGGTTCTCCCCCCCAGCAGGTCAGAGAGAGAGAGAGAGAGAGAGAGAGAGAGAGAGAGAGAGAGAGAGAGAGAGAGAGAGAGAGAGAGAGAGAGAGAGAGAGAGAGAGAGAGAGAGAGAGAGAGAGAGAGAGAGAGAGAGAGAGAGAGAGAGGCGACACCTAGCCTTGTGTCACACTAAATAAAAAGTTCCCTGGTGGACACAATCCCTCCGCCATCGATTCTCTGGTAGGAAATATCAATAGCTACTGCACTGTGCGTGTGATTAACGCATTAAAGGTTTTATGACATTCATTTTCATTAATTTTATTTTTTCTTTTAGGTTTTATGACCTCAATTACACCCAAAAAACCTGAACTTTGAACATTCAGTGGATTTTCTGTGGTCTGAAGTTTTCTTTGGGTTTTTTAGGCCTTTGAGCTACAATGAAAACAGCAACACAGTGAAACAGTGACATCTGCTGGCAAATCCCATTGACATATATGGGATTTGCAGTAAGTGATGTCACTTACTGCGGCAAACCAGAGCACCTGTTTGAGCCAGAAAACCTCAGATCAACAGAAAATCTACTGAATGTTAAAAGTTCATGTTTTTTGGGTGCAATTGAGATTAGAAAACCTAAAAAAAACAAGAACAATTCCAAAACTTTTCTTTAATGTCACAATCCCTTTAAGACCCGAGGACCATTCTACAAACGCCTTCTAAATCAGTAGCTCTCAAAGTTCTTTGTGCCTAGGACCCCTAAATTGGACCGTCCCATTTGTTTTGTGCCGGGGACCCCCAGAAGAGCATGGGGGAGTCCCTGGATTTATCACAGTTTTCCAACACTTTCAAGATGTTTAAAACATTAAAAAAAAAAGCCAACGCTAAAATCCAAAATGACGCCGTACCGGTTTGAATGGGTTAAGATGGATAAGATAACATGTATTGATCCACCGTTAGAGAAACTCGGGTGTCAATAATAATAACAGCCACAGCAACGAGAATGAAACACAGGAGATGTTCCACTGCAAGTACAGCACAGGTAAGAGTGTAGAGTCAAGAGCCAAACCCAGATAGAATAAAAGTTATAACATTAATTAAAATCACACCCGTGTGATCGTACGTCATCGTACATTAGCGCCCCTCAAAAATACAATATATCTGAAAAAAAAAGCATAATATGAATGAATACCTACCGTACATCTGTCACCTGTGATTATATATGCAACAGTCTATCAATGAATAAGAATAAGAACAAGAATGGACATGTGTGCAGTCTACAGTGGATATCAGAAGGAATAGTAAACCCATACGTAATATACAGTAGGACATACTGTACTGTATACTGTGAACCCTTTTTGTCTTTACTAGATGTCTAAAGAAATTGGGCCATGTGCCTTTAAATGTAAAGCTTCACCAGACTGGAACACGCTCAATTAATTTAGATCTATTACCTCCTTTCATGTCTTTTAAAGGTATCTCATTTTTACTTATCTTCAAACAACTTACACTTGCTTCTAATTAGACCGAGATATGAAAATATGCTGTATAGCCTCGCCTCTGCCGAAATCCATCAGCTTCTATGAACCGAGAAAAGAAATGAAAAACGAATAGCTCCCTTATCTTGCTTTTCCTGCACTTGTTTTAGAGGTTTGACATACACGAGCGCACATGCGCGCGCGCACACACACACACACACACACACACACACACACACACACACACACACACACACACACACACACACACAATTCCTCACCTTGAGTGGTTTGTGGCTGCGGGGTCTGTCTCCTCCTCCTCTATGGCAGTTGCTTCTGATTGGCTGCCGTTAGCTGGTGTCTCTGGAACACCAGCGCCTCCTTGAACTCCTCCTGTGTCTTGGTC
>NC_139712.1:51119425-51168995 GCF_964188405.1 Protomyctophum parallelum | reverse complement strand
ACTTCTCCGGGTGTTCTTAATCTGCTGACAATCATATGACCCACCCAAGATGTTGCAAAATAGCAACTGACCCCAACCTGACCCAAGAAAAATGTCTATTTCTGCAGGGCAGGCAAAGCGAAACAAACAACTAGCCTTTCTTCTATTTGGTCAGAGATAAGTGAAGAGAATGAATCTTCTCTGAATTGATTTTGCACCTTCACAGAGACTCCCATGCATGCTTAATTTCCCATTCCTTTGTGTACAGTGCGTCCCTGTGTGCTGTCATTATACGGGAGATCATTTATACAGTACACCTCAAAGACGAAGTGGGCCCCTGTGAATCGAATCAACTAATTAGACACAGTTAGCCCCCCCCCCTGCTTGATGTGGGTATACGAGTTCTTTTTTTAGCCGGGCGGCAGGGCGGGGTGCACATGCATGCAATTTATACAGTCGCAATATATGGCTCTCGTGCTTTTTGTACAGTATGCCCACATGTGTTTATACACATGTTGCGTGAATTTCGTACACAAACAGGCATGTGAGTCAGTCACCCCGTGACTGGGCCTTTCCCCGGCAGCACCGCACTGAACTGTTTGTTCAATACAGTTTCATATGAAGAGACTGCAGCTGGGTAAATAGCCTCGCTATATAACCCCTCTTACTCTAATAGACTTTGGGTAATGGGGCTCTAATGGGAAGGTCAGTGGGACCGTAAACCTGGAATGAGTCAGGCTCTGAGCTTATAAACCCTGGGAGATATGAGGGCCCGTCCCCCCCGTCCCCCCCGTCCCCCCCCTCAACCCCCCACACACCACCCACTCCCTACGGACGACTCAGGGATCCATGCCCGCTCTGCCATATCGGGTTTTTACTGTGCCGCCGCCGCCACGGGAACCGCAGTACAACAAGAGCTCATTTGACCAAATTTATTACTGGCCTCGTACGTTATTGGAGCTGGCAACGTGAGTCGTGTTTGACAACGCTGTCAGAGTCTGTAAAAACTGAAGGGCAACCAATAGAAATGGAGGTTCCGTGGGCCTGTTCATTTCAGTCGAGACCTTATATAAAGCAACAGTAAATATCGTTTTACACCCTGGGATGGCGAATTCTGATCCAGCCACCACGTCAAGTTTTCTCTCAAAGGTGGTGAACTCCATTTAAACACTGTTTTGCGGTTGAAATTGTATTATATATATTTATTGCCACTTTTTTTTAACTTGAGACGTGTTGCAATGCGCCAAGTATACCTGTATATATCTGCTATTTCTGACAAGACTTCAGTGTTAATGAAACAAAAAAAAACGTTTGTCTAGATCCAGTGAAATGAAATGACCTAATTTGAGACAGGCAGCTGACAAGTCAGACACTGAGTCAGAGCGCCTCTCGGTTGACGGGTGTTGGATGCCGCGGTTCAGGCGGTGCGACAACCTGACGGCTGCCAGGCTCGGTGGGATTCATGGGAAGCGAGCGTGAACAAAGCATCACCTTTAAAAGCGCCAAGTTGATTGACTGGTGCTCCATTACCCAGTATAGAGTCTGTAAAGCTCCCCAGAGCAGACAGAGGAAGAGAGAGAGAGAGAGAGAGAGGGGCGGGGGTGTACTATAGGTGAGAAAAGCTTGGAGACATACAGCTCACAGAATTCAATGGCGTTCACCCCTTGAAGTCGTGTGCAACTCAGCAGCTTTGGAGAGCCAGGCAGACAGAGAAAGGAAGCAGGCAGTGAGAAACCATTAAAAATCTCGCCCAGAGAAACACCTCGGCGGAGTGTTTTTTTATTTCCCCACTCTTTACCAAAACCAAGTCAAAAGCACCACTTTGCAAATCGGATTACAATGCAGCTATAATGCATTTCACGACGCTGATGAAAGGGTCAAGGCTTTTCATGATGTCGGACGTCAGTTTTGTTGTACATAGAAGTGTCTATTTGTATGTCTCTAAATGTTTTGATGAATTGAACAATGTGGACCCTGTTGTAAACAAGTGCAATGCTTAATTGGGTCGTCCACTCACAGTTAACAGTCTTTGTATTGAGTTTGTGCTTGAAATGCACTGTAATTCTACAAACTGTTAATAAATATTTCAATCAATCAATCAATCAATCAGATTAGTTTTTTATCGCCCTCTTAGGCCACGACAGGCTGGGACTCATGGAATGGCACTTATGGCAGCCTTGGTATGGGTGCTAATTTCGTGGCGAACGAGGCACTTCTCACCCCAAATGAGGGCTGTTTTTCAGTTGCCCACCACTGTTAAACAGCTGGCCGCTTAGCAGCCAGCTATGTACATATGGGCCACTGGATGACTGAAAGACTATATTGTTGCTGTTGTGTGCAAACCTTGTGCAAAATGTTACTTTTCAGGAAGTGGGAGGCGGGGGGCGAAAACATTCAAAGCCACACACCCTCATGCAACTACGACTTATAACATAGGTCGTTAATGTATATGGCAGAGGGGACCTACTGTAAATGGATATTTATGGAAAATAATGCTGAAAATCACATTGTTGGTCCTCAAGTCGGGAGATCATTAAACAAATCCAGTACTGTTGCTTTGTTATTGTTTTCTATTGCATGTCTGATATCCGTAATTACTTACGTACGTACAATCAAATTGCCTCATTTTTTTGGGTTGTTTGTTTTTTTTCCACTCGCAATCAATGGCAGATTAGCATCACGCTGCAGACTACAACAACATCTGGAAGCCTTGATTAAAACCCCAACCTCTTAATAATTAAGCGGCTAAACAAATGAATGTTCTTGGGATCAGCGCAACGACGTGCAAGTCTTTAATAATGTTTCTTTACAGGTCCTCGGGGGGAACGGAATAGATATCTTGATGTCTTAACCATCAAGGACCCATTCCCTGTAATGAGCCCCATGCATTACACTGCAGTGACCAATTATGCTGCAGTCGTATAACTCATCGCCGTCTGTTGTAAAGAGGCACGTTGTTGCAGTGTCTCTCCCTCACTGCCCTCGTCTGTTGTAAAGAGGCACGTTGTTGCAGTGTCTCTCCCTCACTGTCCTCGTCTGTTGTAAAGGCACGTTGTTGCAGTGTCTCTCCCTCACTGTCCTCGTCTGTTGTTAAGGCACGTTGTTGCAGTGTCTCTCCCTCACTGCCCTCGTCTGTTGTAAAGGCACGTTGTTGCAGTGTCTCTCCCTCACTGTCCTCGTCTGTTGTAAAGGCACGTTGTTGCAGTGTCTCTCCCTCACTGCCCTCGTCTGTTGTAAAGGCACGTTGTTGCAGTGTCTCTCCCTCACTGTCCTCGTCTGTTGTTAAGGCACGTTGTTGCAGTGTCTCTCCCTCACTGTCCTCGTCTGTTGTAAAGGCACGTTGTTGCAGTGTCTCTCCCTCACTGTCCTCGTCTGTTGTAAAGGCACGTTGTTGCAGTGTCTCTCCCTCACTGTCCTCGTCTGTTGTAAAGGCACGTTGTTGCAGTGTCTCTCCCTCACTGTCCTCGTCTGTTGTAAAGAGGCACGTTGTTGAAGTGTCTCTCCCTCACTGTCCTCGTCTGTTGTAAAGGCACGTTGTTGCAGTGTCTCTCCCTCACTGTCCTCGTCTGTTGTAAAGGCACGTTGTTGCAGTGTCTCTCCCTCACTGTCCTCGTCTGTTGTAAAGAGGCACGTTGTTGCAGTGTCTCTCCCTCACTGCCCTCGTCTGTTGTAAAGGCACGTTGTTGCAGTATCTCTCCCTCACTGCCCTCGTCTGTTGTAAAGGCACGTTGTTGCAGTGTCTCTCCCTCACTGTCCTCGTCTGTTGTTAAGGCACGTTGTTGCAGTGTCTCTCCCTCACTGTCCTCGTCTGTTGTAAAGGCACGTTGTTGCAGTGTCTCTCCCTCACTGCCCTCGTCTGTTGTAAAGGCACGTTGTTGCAGTGTCTCTCCCTCACTGCCCTCGTCTGTTGTAAAGGCACGTTGTTGCAGTGTCTCTCCCTCACTGTCCTCGTCTGTTGTAAAGGCACGTTGTTGCAGTGTCTCTCCCTCACTGTCCTCGTCTGTTGTAAAGGCACGTTGTTGCAGTGTCTCTCCCTCACTGTCCTCGTCTGTTGTAAAGGCACGTTGTTGCAGTGTCTCTCCCTCACTGTCCTCGTCTGTTGTAAAGGCACGTTGTTGCAGTATCTCTCCCTCACTGCCCTCGTCTGTTGTAAAGGCACGTTGTTGCAGTGTCTCTCCCTCACTGTCCTCGTCTGTTGTAAAGAGGCACGTTGTTGCAGTGTCTCTCCCTCACTGTCCTCGTCTGTTGTAAAGGCACGTTGTGAAGTGTCTCTCCCTCGCTGCCCTCGTCTGTTGTAAAGGCATGTTGTTGCAGTGTCTCTCCCTCACTGTCCTCGTCTGTTGTAAAGGCACGTTGTTGCAGTGTCTCTCCCTCGCTGCCCTCGTCTGTTGTAAAGGCACGTTGTTGCAGTATCTCTCCCTCACTGCCCTCGTCTGTTGTAAAGGCACGTTGTTGCAGTGTCTCTCCCTCACTGTCCTCGTCTGTTGTAAAGAGGCACGTTGTTGCAGTGTCTCTCCCTCACTGTCCTCGTCTGTTGTAAAAGGCACGTTGTGAAGTGTCTCTCCCTCGCTGCCCTCGTCTGTTGTAAAGGCATGTTGTTGCAGTGTCTCTCCCTCACTGTCCTCGTCTGTTGTAAAGGTCGGGCTTTGCAGTGTCTCAAGCTTGTAGATCGGCTATTTTCAAATAGCCTATGCATATAGGTTTAAAGTGCTCATGTGGCCTAAATAGTCGCTTCTTTTGGTCTTGTTTTCATAGACCTGGTTGCTTATTTCTCTCGCTAAACCTGGCAACAGTGGTCTTGAGGGCTCATTGTCAAATATTTTCTTCCCAAGCGCCAATGGCGGCATGTTTTCGCCAGTCGCCCGCCGTTGTTTGCCTCAGACATCTGGCAGCGTTTTCCATTAGCTTCCGACGAGTGTCCTTTGTGCAGCCATGAAATTAGTGTCTCAAAGAATGTTCTGGGGGTGGCTTGGCCTTTTCTTAGCGTTCGCAGAAAAGAAAATGAAAAGGACAAAGAGAAAGACAGCCAGGTCTGGGATGTTGCTCTCATTGAGGTCTGGTGTGGAGAGAAGATGAAGGCATAATGAGTGGCCAGGTGAATGCCCCTGGCTGGCCTGTTGTTGTTAGGGGGCTTTGGTGGAGCATCCGTTGTCCCTGGCAACCTTGTGTTGGAGGATGCTTTAATCCCTTCCATACCAGGCAAAAGGGAAAAAAGTATAGCCGAAACATACAAGCTGTAAATGCAGAGCGTCAGCAATAGTCAAGTGCATTGATAATGCCCGTATAAAAAAAAAAGTGATATTTGAATTAAGTGAAATCACTGAATATGCCGTTAACAGTGAATCTCTGGCAAATACATGGACAAACCCGCACTTTGATAAATTGGACACAGAGAATACAAACATTTATCGATTGACCAAATTGTAGCGATATGGAATGGAAGTAATTAAACACCTCTTTTTGTGTTCTTGCTAAATATACAACGCACAAGTACTTATTTGCATTGTAAAACGATATGATGTGTTGATGTTAACATATCGATATACTTCAATTGTCGAAATTATAATACACACACACACACACACACACACACACACACACACACACACACACACACACACACACACACACAGGCAGGCATTTGCCCTTTCCTCCAGGCAGAGACTGCTCTGTAGTCTGATGATAGCGTGGGGCCCCTAATGCACCAAATGCACATCAGCCTTATCGCGTGGCTTTATACACAGATAGCAAAACGTGTATCTCCAAAGGCAAAGCAAGTGAATTATCTCCCCCGGTCTGTTTTCATTTTTCATCCGCTCCGGAGGGGCCCCTCGTGGGATGGATGTGTTGAGCTGCAGCGAGCAGGAAAGGCAATTTATCCCCCCCGTTTGTACCATTACGTTCATTTAAGAAAGCAAACAGCCTGAAAGCGTATAACGACAGAAAGGGAGTTGTGGTGGGGGTGGGGGTGGCGGCGACGCGTGCAGCAGGCGAGGGTTATGGTGGCGATGGAGAGAGAGAGAGAGAAAGATAGACCCCCACCCTGACTTGAACCCACTTCAAATGGATGGAGCTGATTAGGTTCGCGTGTATGGCGTGTATTTTTATCAACGTCCTTCAAATGAGAAGCCTCATGGCAGACATGCATATATAAAAACCTAATGAATTTTCAACTGAAGATGAAAGAAGAAAGAGGGCAAAGCGTGCCCTAGCAGAGAAAGTGCAAAGTGTGCACAGCGCGTGCATGCGTGCGTACAGTGCATGTACAGTATGTGTGTGTGATAAAAAGTGTGAGTGGGCGTTGGGGGGGGGGGGGGGGGGGGTGGTTGAGTTATAGCGTAAAGGGCTGCCGTGGCTTTGTACTCAGATCGACACCAGAGGGGTTCTCATTCCCGGCGACTGGTGGAAGAAAACCGCAAAACAGAGAATGAATCCCCTACGAAACGTCCCCGAGGGGCTCCTGTCGATATCTGACACGCGAAACCGACTTTGCTTTGCGTTGATGAGGGGGGTGGGGGGGAGTGCGTTTAACATAACAGTCGGTTTGTTTTGGCCTTGGCATTCAAGCCCTATATATACCACCCCCCACACACACAACCTTCCTCGGTCTATGCAAGCTCCATATGCAGCAGTTCCAGGGTGCTCGGGTGCAGCGGTTAAGCAGCTGCCCATCACCCCGGATTCTGCGGGTTCAAATCCACCGCGGTGTATCTCCAGCTATGTCGAGCGACTTATACACGAACACAATTGGCCCGTGTTCGGGGGAGGGAAGCCGAGTGTGTGATCATTCTTCTTACTGCCCCTAATCGTACAGTCTGGGGGCAGCAGCTGTCAGTAAGTAGGGAGTGTTGGGCGGGAGGAGTAGGACGAAGGCTCCACGTCCTCCGGTGGTGGCTCCTCAGCGGCAGTAGTAGTAACACACAGAATTGTGTGTGTGGAGGAATTAGAGGCATAAGACCTAAATTGGGCTGTAATTTATAAACAGATACGGCGTTTAATTTCGACCCAGTGAGCAACGTGCAGAGCGCGCTCTTTTAGCGAAATCTGGAAAGACTGTCTGAACTGAGCTCCCGCATATCTATCTATTTTGCCGTGGACTGTGAGGTTCCCCCCCCCGTGTCAGCCTCCATGCCGGTTCTCACATGATGGATAACCCAATTTCATAACCTAATCACAAGGCCTCTCCGTTAACCTATAGCATCGCCGCTTTCGTTCCACTTACAGTGATTTACCCACCGCCGCCACGTTCACAAACAGCCGGGCCAGAAATAGCCCGGGCCGTGGATGTGATTGAGAAGCAGGTGACAGGGGAGTGTGTGTGGCTCTATGGCACACTCAATGTCAGCAAGCAGAGGATTCTCCTCTCTCTATCTCCTTTTCTCTGTCTTAAGTGTAAATGTCTCCTCAGAAATAGCAAGATGTGTGTGCGTACTGCTTTTTCTGCCACTACTGTATGATTTCTGGCAAGCTGATGTTCATATGAGACAAGTTTTCAGTTGGTTAAAATAAATTATAAAACAATGGGGAAGGGGGGGGACATTTTCATTCAATTTAAAAGTAGGTTAACTGATTTGATTCAGGTCGTAATGGGTTAAAACAGAAGCCTGGGTTCAGTCACAGTTGGCTTTCTCAAACAAATGCTCTACAAACATTCAATGAAACCGCGGTATAGCCGTTAAATGAACAGTGTTGTGTAAAAAGGGGTTGGCGTCACCATTCAGGAGTTTAATTCCAGGTTAATTCCAAATTCCGAATGCTATACAAAATAATTAAATTGTACCATATGCCCACGGCCATGGCAGCGGAGCTTGTTCCGTTCCACGGAGAGAATGGCATTTGTCCGCTATTCTAAGAGCGGTATCCATATTCCTTTGTCAGGCTCGACTATTGTCGTTTAAAATCCCCCCTTTGCCTCGGGAACAAGATTCCCAGCTGCGGCAAATGGGATCTTCGTTGAGAGCCTTTGTAATTACAGGGAGCTGAACGGGTGAATACGTCCAAATCCGAGCAGCACTGCAGTGACACATTCCATCTGTTTTAAGCCCCCGCTCCAATATTTGAGATAATGTCATAACTCTGTGAGTTATAGTATTGAAATTAGTGTGCAACTCTCAGCATTATTTTGTGTGTGTGTGTGTGTGTGTGTGTGTGTGTGTGTGTGTGTGTGTGTGTGTGTGTGTGTGTGTGTGTGTGTGTGTGTGTGTGTGTGTGTGTGTGTGTGTGTGTGTGTGTGTGTGTGTGTGTGTGAGATTCGTTTGTGGTGTCAGTATTCCCCTTGCCTTGGAAAGTTTGCGAAAGGAAACTATTTATTCCTACAAAAAAATCTGGAATCATGCAGAAAATCTGGGTGAAATGCATAATGTTAATGTATGCAGATCCACACATACTGTGTGTAATGCGGTTTTGTGTCGATTCACTTGCATTCAGTGGCCATACTGTAGGTGTACTGTATACCATGCACCATGTTAATTATAGTATATTATGAGTCTAGATCAGGGGGTTTTTTTGCAACTGAATGGTTGGGCGTCCGTGTGTCCGTGTGTCCGTGTGTCCGTCCGTGTGTCCGTCCGTGTGTGTGTCCGTGAGCAGCTAATCTCGGCCACCGTTAACCCGGTCGTTGCCACATTTTGCACACACACTCCCTGGATGCCAACCATGAACCTCTGCCCCAAACTTTCCAGAACGGCCTGTTATAGCGCCACGGAGTGGCTGCCTGAAGAAGGTCAGTAGACCGAAAGCTTGCCAAAAAATAAACTGATTGTGCGCAGATCTGAGTGTGCGGAGCTTCCCTTTATTTTTCCCACTAGGCCGAGGACGAAATGCCACATGAACAATTTCAACTCAGCCTCAAGGTGGCGCTATAACTGGCCAAAAAGTGTTTACCTCTAACTGCACGGATCTGTGGATAACTTTGTATGCCAACTCCCTAGTTTACTTTTGTTGCCCTTTTATCCAACCACCAGATGAAGGCAAGCTGCAATGTCCTACATTCCTATCCTGGTGGAGACCTGTGCCCAGAAGGGCACTTTTTCTAGTTAAGATTTGAAATAAGCTTCCAGGGGGTTAGGGTTAGTCGTTTTGAATTAGAATTGTGGGAACCCGTGCATGTGCGTGTGTGCATGCCTTCACAGGTGGTCCAATCATTATTTGACACCCATTTGTTAATTTCTGTATTTTAATTGCACATGTCAGAACTGCAATACTCATGTGACCTTTGTCCAGCCTAAACCTTGTGTAACCTGTGGTGATATCTGCTGGCCATATCAGTCTAGGGGCGTCTGACCTGTCTTCATATGGAGAGTGCATGGAACTCATTTCCTGGGCATTACTGCCT
The DNA here is from genome assembly GCF_964188405.1 of Protomyctophum parallelum. Lineage (NCBI taxonomy): Eukaryota > Metazoa > Chordata > Actinopteri > Myctophiformes > Myctophidae > Protomyctophum > Protomyctophum parallelum. The sequence continues at coordinate 51,159,682 of NC_139712.1, read as the reverse complement.
TAGTGCTCTCCACAGAGCACTCCAATAGAATTACACCGGTGTATTCCAGGGGGGGGGGGGCTGGGGGGAGGGCCTGGGGGGGGCTTGGAGTCTGTGGAGCGTGTGCAGGCCTCCTCTGCTGCAGGAGATCGGCTCTCTTCTCCGAGCATTATGGGAATATAAGGACAAGTGGTTTGTTAGTGCCACCTGAGCCAGACCTGTTGGACCACCACCACATCAGGGCCTAATAATAAAAGCCGCTGGGGGGCTGACAGACATTTCTAATGCCATTGAGATGCCTGTAAAAACGCTGTTAGCCCCATCGCAACAAACAGAGTAATGGCAGCCTTACCGGTCGGCCCGTAATGGCCCCATGATGTCATCAGGGACAATAACGGAGCCCTCGGATCGAAGTCTGCCCGTATTTTTGTCAGAGGGAAAGAAGTGTGGTTCTTGGAAGTCACAGGAAACGTGTTTCAGGGTATTAGTTTGTACCCGACAGAATGCAGGGGTATTTAACATACCGAAGGTATTTTAACCCTGTCAGCCTTATTGAATCGGTTGACTAGAGTGGACTAAATGCAATGCATGACTTTGGTAATACGCTTGTGTGTTTGTTTTTTTTCTCTCCCCATGGATTTCAGCCATGCCTGAAGTCTGATATACTGTATAGTGCTCAGTGTATGTGTACGTGCACTGTAGCTGTACCCACATGCACGTGTGTGTGCATGTCGTGGATCAGAATCTGTGCACATACAACTGCAAGGCCGGTGGTGGAAAGTAGCTTGTATTAGGTGTAGAAATGTACTCAAGTAGGTGTACTCTGTGAGTATTTAAAAATGTGCTAAAAAGTGCTTTTACTTCTACTCTACACTACTACATCTCAGGCAAATATTGTACTTTTTACTCCACTACAATTATTTGAAAACTTGATTTACTCGTTCCACTTAATAGAAAAATATTATTAAAAAACATTAAATCCAGCGATTTACATTAAGCAAGAACAAAAGCATGGGAATACATCACAAAAAAGCATTTATCATAAAACATGCGTAAGCTAAGAAAGTAACAGTGGAATATCTATATTATGAGACTATACATATAAACTATATATATATACTACTATGCTATACATATGTACTATGGCGTGCTATGACTATATACAATGCAAATATAGTGCTGTCTACATAACATGCTATAAGTCTGTATCAGATGCTATCTAAGTCTACAGAAATGCTATCTAAGGGGGTAGGGTAAGTGAGCAATAATATGTCAACATTTTAATGGCCTATTTATTTGTATTTTCCTTTTGGTATTCAGACAGCCAGTGTGACAAAGCTTCTAGGAAAATCTTTGAATGCAGATTGTTGGCCCCTAGATGTGTCACCGAGAATACATTTGAGACTTTTTGTCATCTGTCATCATACCAAAAAATAAATAAAAAACAAAGTCATTAAAATTGTGACATGTTATTGCTTATAGCAGCTTTAAGTGCTATTTGTATACAATTTGAACGCTTGTGAAATGGGACATTCTGCATAATGAGTTGCATCATTTTGGTATTGATTGATTTGAAGTAACAAAATGTGAGTACTCCTTCCACCACTGCGTAGCGCCGCGCCACCCGTTAAACTTAAATCCATCAGTGGTGGGATGGGGGGGGTGGGATGGGGGGGGGGGGGAAGAGCAGCGCCTGCAGACCTCCAAGTGCCCCGGGGAGAGACGGTATCCGAGAAGCACTTGTCTCTCCTCTCCTCCGCCGTGATTAAACGCACGGAATCACACACTCAACCCGCGGTTATGGGCCGTCATTAAAGGCCCCGGCGCGAGGCCAAACCCGCACCGTTCTCACCCCTGCTAATGGCCGTGTCGGGGAGCACCAATTAAAAGCCACACTGGCTTTTATGACCCCGTTGTAGGAAGTTCTGTTTTTCTTTTTCTTTTTTCTTTTGCACTGCAGTGGTGCAGGCACGGAGGGAGGGAGGGATGGGTCTCATCTAGTTATTGTTTCTTTTTCTTTTTCTAACATGTTTACGGGATAATATTCTGTGTGGCTGCTTCCATGCTCGCCTGTCAGGGTCAGCATTATAACTGGCCTGCTGGCCTCGGACAACACCCCAGAAGATAAACTAACCCCTAATTTGCATTATATTCCTGTGGGAGTGGTGTTTTTGCTAATGATTTCGCATTATTTTCCTGTGGTGTTTTGTTAATGATGTTTCTGAAATCGTCTCGATAATTACAAGTACAGCATAGCATTCTGTGAGTCCAATGTCTTACAGTTAATCTTACTGTCTTACAGTTAAGTCTTACTTGTTAATGATGTTTCTGAATAGCATTCTGTGAGTCCAATGTCTTACAGTTGGTTGAAAGGCAGACGGTGTGTTCGCAGACAGCCCACAGCGGATTCACATGTAGAGCGGTGTTTCTGTTGTGTGGCCTTGGTTTTTAAAACCGCCGTTCTAAAACGGGCAGTCCCAATACTTCATTCTGATTGGCTGGTTACCGTCGTCACGTGACCGGTGTAAATTTCACCGATAACCCACTCCTTCAATCACTTTGTATCAAACTGCAGCCTTGTAGCTGAACTGGGGAAGGGGAGCGCTTGATTGCTTTAGAAACACATGCCGTGCTGGCGTCTAAGCACCACCCGGCTCATATGACTGTGAATTTGTGGCTCCAGGCAGCCCCGTAAATACATCAAGCGCTATTCTCCCGTCACATAGGCTACTTGCGGAGCAAAACAAGGAAGTGTTGTGGCTCTGGCTCGCTCGCTCTGGTGGCGCAAAGCGTAGATACTTTTGTGAATTTAATAGTTTTGTTAGGTTAATATTGCTATATGTTTGTAACCGTTTTAGAAAAGCAATAAGCCACTCGAGGCCCCAGCTTACCGGGTATTTTACACTGGCTGGGAGGTAGAAGACCCTCCGCTGCGCGTCGGGTAAAATACCCGGTAACCTGAGACCTCTCATGGCTTATTGCTTAAGTTCATCACAGTTGTAGAAAAGAAAGTCACTGGAAGATTTGTGGGGTAGTGACTGTAGGTTTCAGTCGCACTGCCGTGTGACCGCTGGAGTTGGCTCGAATATGTAATGAAGGCTAATCATTCTATCTTTTGTCGTATCTGCGAATCAATGTTGACACATCATGAGAACAAGTATTAGTGAACTACAGTACAGAAAGGATGGTGACGTGTGAGCGCAGAGCAGCTCCACTGGAGCAATGTATGCAATATGCTATAAAAGAAATAAGACTGTGCCCGGTTCAGAATTTTCAATATGACTATTTGTTTATACATATAAAGTTCTACAGTCACAGTGTTTACATAGTACTATGTGCTACGCACACACGCACGCACGCACGCACGCACGCACACACACACACACACACACACACAACACACACACACACACACACCACGTTCCCACTCACATCAGGCTTCACCGTGCACACACAGTGTAAAGGACGGACTTGTTAGCCACTTCTGACCTTGTGTAGAAAATCATGCATTCTGCTAAATCCGACTAGTATAACTATGTCTATTTTGTATAATACTTTGTGTATAGTAGCCTATACCAACGCATGGCTAACAGTATACTATACCTATAAGCATTACATTTCTACCTGCTGACAATGGGGTGATCAGGTCCAGAGCCCGGCGGCAGAGGCTTTTGTACTGGTTTTGGACAACCGGCTATCCGACGGACTCCGGGCACTGCACTGCACTGCACGGAACTGCACGGAACTGTTCTCAAGTTACGTGATTACAGACGTACGTACACTGTATACACACACGTACGTACAGTAAACACATGTGCATTTATAGATACTGTAGATAGTTTAATGTCCTGCTTATCACACATAAGACTGACTGTCACACATACATTAACTGGTGAAAATAGCTGATCTGCAAGCTCACATGCGCTGTGAGCCTTGTAGCTAGGCTTCTTTCTCTATTTTAAAACACCGCGCCACGATCCCCGCTGATCCAAGCGAGAGCGTCCGCGTCACTTGCTCCCCGTCCGAAACGGCCTTTAGAATATGGAGATGAGAGGTTTCTGCCCAGCATCAATTTACAATTTAGGCATTTAGCAGACGCTCTTAATCCAGAGCGACTTACATTTAAGCAAGAACAAAAGCATGGGAATACATCACATGAAAGCATTTATCATGAAACATGCGTAAGCTAAGAAAGTAACAGTAGAATATCTATATAATGAAACTATACATACACTATACATATAAACTATACATATTTACTACTATGCTATACATATGTACTATGGCGTGCTATGACTATATACAATACAATTATAGTGCTGTCTACATAACATGCTATAAGTCTGTGTCACATGCTATCTAAGCCAACAGAAATGCTATCTAAGGGGTTAGGGTAAGTGCTATGGGCCATGATGGAGTCTGAAAAGGTGGGTTTTCAGGCTACGGCGGAAGATTGGGAGTGATGCTGCAGTTCTGACTGCAATGGGAAGTGCATTCCACAGTTTTGGAGCCAGAAGGGAGAAGAGTTTGGGACGTGTGGAGCGTTGTCCCGGCGTTTTTAGTGAGGGTACTTCCAGTTTCCCTGCGTTGGCTGATCTGAGTGCGCGGGAGGGTTTGTAGGGTTCAATCATACTTGCAAGATATGGGGGAGCCATACCTTTGGTTGCTTTGAATGCCAGCATCAGAGTTTTGTATTCTGTGCGGGCAGCGACCGGGAGCCAGTGGAGGGAGCGGAGCAGGGGGGAGACATGTGAGAATTTTGGCTGGTTGAAGACCAAGCGAGCTGCTGCTGCAGCATCAGGCGCTATATTGTTTACACATTATCTTAGGCAGCAGATGTGAATTTGTTTTGGCTCGGTTGATTATTGAAGGTATTCTCCTCTCTCCTACGTAGGGTCAGGTTGCAGTGACACTCCATTGTGTTTGAGCCCCATGAAAATCAACAAAACAGTTTGTGTCTTGTTGTGTGTGTGCCCAGTCTTGCTTGTATATGTGCGCGCCGTTGTATTTATGGTTGTTTGCATTTGAAACTCTACCTCTCTGTATACAGTATGCGTGCCTGTGTGTCACGTGCGTGTGCATACCTACATACGTATGCACACGTTCTCCGCACAGGGATGTGTGTGGACATCTGCTGTGTATTAATAATGCATGGGAGTTGTTGTCCTGGCTGCATTTAATTGAGTCCTTAGTGCAGCTCATTGCTCTGACTGGCAGCTGACATTATACAGCTGGGTGAGGATGGGGCCTCACTTACTGTATGTCTCTACAGTCAGTGCATTAATACTTTAACCTTGCCGTGCCTATTTTATGCAAGTCATTAATGTAAGGCAATACCTTTCGAAAAATGTTTCAAAAACAGCCAATCTACGCACGTGCAAATGTGTGACAAGATTATGATTTGTTTTTAAACGTCAGCCATTTTCAACCTATCTTTAAATAAGATAGGTCCTGACTAATTATAACTTTTCTGTCTATACTGTGTCTCAGAGGACACAGAGTCACCTGCAGTGACATCATTGCTACGCAGATTTGTCATGTCAAACAAGAACAATGATTACTATACAGTACATGAAGTTTATCACGGCCGATACCACCAAAATCCAGGATATGGTTTCGGCTGTTATGGGAGAAGATTCTTTCCATAAAGCGCTTGAGGACGGTTTCAGAACAACCGGTAGCTTTGGAAACAAACAACCTCCCTCTCTCTGTCTGTTCTGCATGTCTCTGGATACCCTGCCTGGGGGGAGGGCCAGATGCGTCACACAGGTGTCTGTTTCCATAATTATTGTTCCGCTACGCCTCCCCTGTTTTGCCTGCGTTGGTCACAGTTAATCCAGCGGGGGCCTGTGCTTGTGTACAGTATGAGGCAGGACTGTGGCTGAGACCAACACAAACACGTGTCACCCGAGGCGGAGGAGGTACAGTCTTGCGTACAGCCAGACGATTGGAGGTCTCTGTCTAAAATGTCTGGTGACATCTAAAATCAATGTAGGGGGTTAGAACTGGATGGAAACTATGCCGATTTATTTTTTCATATATATATTTTTTGTCTTCTTTTTTTTTACTGCATTGCAGGAGCAATGCAATAGGTTTTTAGTGCTGGTCCCTCATATTGGATAGTAATTTGTTTTGAAAGTGGTACACAGTTAGTGGCTGTTCCAGCCGGTGCATTGGGTTTAGATTTCCCCCCAGGCCCACTGGCGTATTCCAAGGTGGAGACTGGAGAGCTCGGCCATGCGAGACAGAAGTTGGGTTTGGCTTGTTCCTCCTCCTACCTTGACGTGTGAAACAGCACAGTTTGTATACAGTATGGCTTTCGGATGGAAAGGTCATTTTGAGTTTGTCTTGTTGTAGGCCCTCAATCAGCACCGGGATTACGTTCAAAATAGAAGCTCGGGGTGCTGGGAAGATATGCCCCCCCCCCCACCCCCCCCTCCCGGACACAAACCGGGAGACATATCTTTGCTTGCTTACCTCGCTAAGATTACGATAAAGTCGCTGATGATCGCTCGCTTCATATTTTGAACGAGAGGCGCATGTTGAAGTCAGAAATTAACCCATTCTGACTTGAGATCAGATTCATACGAGGTTTCCACCGGACACACACTGGTCTGATGAACCCATTCTGACCTGAGATCAGATTATAAAAATGTCAGTATTTTTCGAGTCTCCATCTCGCATGTCCTTGAAAACAGTGATTGAAAAGAAAAAAACGCCAAACTTAGAACAAAGGGGGCGAACATGTTGCTCGTCCATTTGCCCCTCGCCCATTCACGGCCCGGGGCGTGTCCATTATGTGCAGGCGCGACCCTCCATAGACATTGCAAATACAAGGCCGTTGTGTTCAAGGTGAGCCAGGTGAAGCTGTGAAGCGTGGAAACTATCTGATGTAGCTGTTAATGCATGCTGTGTCAAAGAGTCATCATTTGTGCTGGCGTCATGTGTAATGCTGCTGTTGCTGCATGCAAAATACATACATTTAATATACTTGCATATTCTCTCTCTCATTTTATACAAATGTAGTAATTGTACTGGTTTATTGGATCATTGGCCATAATTGCTGTTATATAAGTATCCTATAGGCCTAATCTAAGTAGCTACTGTAGTTAACCAAGATTGTGACAAAAAACAGAGGGAGAAAGGAGGGAAAAAAACACCTTGTTATTTATATAGTCTTTAGTTGATTAACATTTCGATGTGTTCTTGTTGCTTTCCCGATTCCCCCATCCCCCCCTTGTAATTCCTGCATACGCCACTGCTCCTCCTCCTCTCCTCTCCTCTCCTCTCCTCTCCTCTCCTCTCCTCTCCTCTCCTCTCCTCTCCTCTCCTCTCCTCTCCTCTCCTCTCCTCTCCTCTCCTCTCCTCTCCTCTCCTCTCCTCTCCTCTCCTCTCCTCTCCTCTCCTCTCCTCTCCTCTCCCCTCCCCTCCCCTCCCCTCCCCTCCCCTCCCCTCCCCTCCCCTCCCCTCTCCTCTCCTCTCCCCTTTGCTTTGCCATCCCCTCTCCACCTCCTCTCTTGCCCCCTCAATCCCTCTCCCCCTCCCTAAATCTCCTTCTCTCTCTCTCTCTCTCTCTCTCTCTCTCTCTCCGGTGGAGCGCGGCAGCCACTCTGAACGAGAGAACCTCGCGTAAAGCTGATTAGTCAAACTTGTGATTTCCAATTTCAGAGCCGAGACACAAATCCCACACTTAATATTCACGGCGGAGCGGAGTGGTCGAAGGGCCCTGGCTGCTGCTGCCATGCTGCTCCACTGTTCAGGGTGGGTGGGTGGGTGGGGGGTCTTTTAATCAGCTTAGTTAGAAAGCTGGAACAGGGGAGGAAAAGGAAAGGAGAGGAGAGAGAGAGAGAGAGAGAGAGAGAGAGAGAGAGAGAGGGTGGGCGTCTATAGTTACAGTGGTGCAGGGAGGTCAGGTTGTTCCTTTGAGGAGGTTGTACCCTCTTATCTGAGGCTGCAGAGTGAAGTCTCACCCCCCTGGGTGTCTGGTTGTCTCACCCCCCTGGGTGTCTGGTTGTCTCACCCCCCTGGGTGTCTGGTTGTCTCACCCCCCTGGAGGACAAGCTGTGGGTCCTGTCTCACAAAATGTCTTGTAAATCAGTGGTTCTCGTGCAGTGCACTTCCAAGAATTTTCAAAAACATGCATCTTCCAAAAACAGCCAATGTTGCAATATGACATTAAGACAGAAAACGAGGGAGCAAGTAGGCTACTGTATATGACATGCATGCTTTGGGCTTTGAAACATCAAAAAGAAATAATGCACTTGGTGATTTCTTGAGCAACATCGACACACTATGGTGTGTCGATGTTGTTCAAGAAATCAAAGCGCACACTCAGCTTTGTTTACTTGATTTGTTTGTCGATACCATCTGTAAGAGCCATTATGTCACCACAGAGCGTGGGCTAGATCCAGGTTGCTTGGGTATTTAATGGGCTCCAATCAAGCAGCAGGTGTTGCTGATTGGCAGAGGCACAATGTTTTTCAACTGTGTTTCTTTGAGCTGTAGTCATGTATCCTGAACAGTTTATTTATGTATTTATTGTATGCTGAGGTGACAGATCAGCTAATAAATATCTTTGTTTGTGAACTCAATGGACAAGTTTGGACTTTCAGTTTATTTGAGCACACGTCTGAACATCCTCCTTGCCGTCAGCCAACCACAGTGTTCAACCATAGGGCTTGGACACTACACCATCAATACATATTGATGTTGGTCAATTAAACATTTGTAGCTGAGTGTATGTGGTTAGTTTTCTAGGAGAATTCCATGCTAGAAGGCTTTCTTACCTTTCTTTGTAGTTGTTACGTCCCCACCAAAGAGGTCCAGGTGTTATTTTGTGAAAAAGTGCATTATTGGCTATTTCCCCTAATATAAGCCCTCAATGGGGGTTGGTTTTTTTGTGCTAATCCGCTTATTTCCATCTAAATAAGTAGTAAAGTTATGCCGCTTGGGATACTATTTACATTATGAAGACAGGATATATAAATGTTATATTTTTGAGCGATGGAAATAAGCAAATTAGCACAACACCCCGATGCCCCATTCAATGTAATGCAATTCAATTCATTGAGGGCTTATGGTATAGGGGAAATAGCCAATAATGCGCTTTTGCACAAAATAGCACCTGGACCTCTGTGGTGGGGACGTAACAACTACAAAGAAAGGTAATAATAAGAAAGCCTTTTAGCATGGAATTCTCCTTTAATGTTGGGAGAAACGCATGTGAGAGAGAGAGAGAGAGAGAGAGAGAGAGAGAGAGAGAGAGAGAGGCAGAGAGGCATGCAGATACTCAAAGACATTATCGCTTAACTGGATCACAAAGACCTCTGAACCTCCCACGCCAAGACCACAAGTATGAGGAGAGGGGGAGGGAGGGGAGGAGAGAGAGGGAGAGGGAGAGGGAGAGGGAGAGGGAGAGGGAGAGGGAGAGAGAGAGAGAGGGAGAGAGGGAGGGAGGGGAGGGGAGGGGAGGGGAGGAGAGAGAGGGAGAGAGAGAGAGAGGGGGCTATAGGTAAAGGGCCTCATCCCTCTTGCGGAGGTACAGCACCATAGGCTCCCATCCCATCATTCATCTCTCCACTCCAGACCCCCCCCCCCCTCCCCTCCCCTCCCCTCCCCTCACAACCCCACTGTACCAATGCAGTCCCATAACTCAACTCCTTTTCTCCAAAGGGTCTCCTTAACCACCGCGTGTCCCCCCCCCCCCCCCCCACGCACACACACACACACAAAATTCACTCCATCTTTTTTAAAACGACCAGAGCACCACCGTGCACGGAGCTCCGTCCCGCTAGGCCGCCATCACCATCACTCTCACACGCACACACACATCCCCACCCAGCGAGCCCACCCCCTGTGGGGGGGGGGGGGGGAGGAGGAGGCTCACGCGGTATATAGAGAATGTCGCTGAGCAGCACACATGTGAACGGGGCCAACTAACTCCTCGGGGGGGAGATCAAGAGAAATGGCCCCGATGGGGAGTCTTCTGCGCCGGGGGCCATAATAATTCACGGGGCCCGGCTCCGCCATGGCTGTGACACGGTTATTAGCCATATAAACTACGGCTGTCACCGCGTCATTATTGTTCACATACATGTGAGACAATTCAAAACCCACCCCTGCAGCATACTGTACACTGTACCGCCGCTCCCCATCCCTTTTTAATTTGGCCGTTTGAGAACAGGCCACCTTTGGGCCCTGCACTGATAACAGTTTGGGATTCTGAGTTTAGGGGCGGGTAGGTAGGGGGGGGGAAGGAGTGGGGGGTTGGGGAGTTGGGGGAGGGGGGGCTGGGGCTGATTGATACCCTCGGCCCCAATGATTTTTCTTCATGTTACAAAATCCACATCATGTTTTCCAGTGGTGGAAAAAGTACTCACACATTTTTTGAAAATAGCATATCACAAGCTGTGTCGCATCGTGACACAATTGTGAGCGTGTATAGATTTACCAATAAGCCACTGGAGGCCCCAGCTTACCGGGTATTTTACACTGGCTGGGAGGTAGAAGACCCTCCGCTGCGCGTCGGGTCTGCCTACGCTCCCAGCCAGTTGTAAAATACCCGGTAACCTGAGACCTCTCGTGGCTTATTGCTTTTCTAAAACGGTTACAAACATAATAGCAATATTAACCTAATAAAACTATTAAATTCACAAAAGTATCCAGAGCGAGCGACCCAGAGCCACAACACTTCCTTGTTTTGCTCCGCAAGTAGCCTATGTGACGGGAGAATAGCGCTTGATGTATTTACGGGGCTGCCTGGAGCCACACATTCAGTCATATTATGAGCCGGGCGGTGCTTAGACGCCCGCACGGCATGTGTTTGTAGAGCAATCAAGCGCTCCCCTTCCCCAGTTCAGCTACAAAGCTGCAGTTTGATACAAAGTGATTGAAGCAGTGGGTTATCGGTGAAATTTACACCGGTCACGTGACGGTAACCAGCCAATCAGAATGAAGTATTGGGACTACCCGTTTTAGAATGTCTATTTTCAAATGGCTGAAATGTATATAGGGCTGCAGTGGTCCATGTATGTTTTGTTATAATAACCAATTATTATATGATCAATCTATACAAAGTAACTACAGTAGTAACTCACGTTTTCAAATAATTGTATAGTGGAGTAAAAGTATAATATTTTCCTTTGAGATGTAGTGGAATATAGTAATGAACATGAAATACTCATAGTACTAATAGTCAATAAACTGTACGATGGAGATGCCTTCATGTGTTGATTGAGGCTTAGGGCCTGAAAATAGCCGATCTACAAGATCACAACGCGTCACATTAGCAATGAGTTGTGATCTTGTAGATTTGCGATACCATGTTACGGCAGAGCTTAAATTAGGCATTAATGAGTCCTTGGCATGAATATCTTAAAAGTGGCCTTTAAAAAGTCTTAACCCATTCTGACCTGAGATCAGATTCTAGAAATGTCTTCGATTTTTCAAAAATAGCAGACCTACAAGCTCGTAGCGCGCCACTCGGTGGCGCGCTATGAGCTTGTAGATCTGCTATTTTTCAATAGCTAAAGCATAACATGATGCTAACACCAAAAGGGGTCAAATTACATTTACACTCCTGGTTGCCGATAGTGACTCAACAAAAAAAGTCTAGGATTTAAATTGGTTCAATCTACATTTATATACTTTATATTTATTTAAAGCGTCAGTCAGAATGATTGAGGTGAAGGGGTTAATGAAATGGCCTCTGACATCAAAGCAATATTTCTGGAATTTCTGCATCGTTTTTTTTAATTGCTTGGCTTATTTCCATTATGTCATAATGAACGCAATAAAGGTAATTATCAGGTAATTAAATAACTTCTTTCCCCCTGCATATCTAGCGTGATCCAGTTAACAATTAAATCAAAAAATCGTCCAAATTGATCTAAAGTCAACATATCGCGCCGCAGTCTGTCGTGCTTCTCAGGAACTTTGGGCTTCAAAACTTTTCTGGGCAGGCCTTTCGTTTTTAACCTGACGCTGCCAGATCCAAGAAGCTTGCTACACAAATTTGTTTCACAGCTTATTGGGATCTGGGATCGCGGAAGCAAATTCGATGACGGGGCTGTTCCTTTTTTTCAAGATACTTGGTAGATGATTGGATGGGACCGTCTGTCTATCACCGTGTGGGCGTGCAAACACAACCAATCATATTGACGTGTCTATATAGCTTCACATCCGGTTTCGCACATATCCCGCCCTTAGCTCACGCTGATTGGTTCGGTACGGAACGGATTTTTGTCAGCTCAACTCCCTGAGAGATCCCAGATGAGTGCTGTGTTGGGGATACCGCCCCTATCTGGCAGCGTCAGGTTATTTCGTTTTGTCACCGTCTGATTGCCAGAGCGAGGGCTAGGGCTAGTACCCCACACGGATACGCTTCATCTACTTGTAACACTGAGAGACATGCAGCTCTCATTGCCTCACTCACCCACCTGCAGTCCAGGAGTCCAAATGTCCACCGTCACCGTCAGTCAACAGATACCAGCAAGTTATGTATAGGCAGGCGCGTGAAGTAAATGAGCTAAAATATAAATACTATACTATATAGCCCAAAAACATACGTAAACTCGACGAAATACTCAGGCAAAGATACGGAGAATAGGACGGACAATGGTGGAGGCAGATGAAAGTTTCCAAGTCCATTTTATTGTAGATTGTGTAGAGTACAGCAGATCACAGCCATGCAGGGGCATGGAGCCCCATGCAGGCACCCAGTCAGCCTGACGGCTTGTGGGCCTAACACACCGTAGATACATTTCAATAGGTTTAAATACAAGTCAAGACAAATAGATCAAAGAGACATGACCAAAAGGTGGTCCCTAACCCCCACTGTCGTCTAAAGTGGTCCGTGCATGTCCAAAATAGATGTTTGCCTGCAGCCAGCTGCTAACAGCCAGCTATAGATCCACTTAGCATACAGGACCCCCTGTTGCTGTCCAGGCATGTTTGTTAACTCACTCATGAGAGAACAAAAATCCACTTTAGTTTAAACCTGGTGAAACAATGTAGTCTGTCTAGTTTAACATTAATTGTGATTTCAATATACTTCATAGCCTCCCTTTGAGGCAACCTTGCCTCATAAAACGAATATTGAACACAATTCACCCTAGACCTCCCTTTTGCACTGACTGGCTTGAACATCAGAAAACATGACACACAAAGAATCACATCAAACATTACAGTATGTATACAAGATCGGTCATTCGTACATGTATGACATCGACATAACTGGTAAACCATATTACAAAAATCTGACAATGAAACACAATACACGTCGCTGAATCCACCCCTTTTGCTTATCAAAGCAACCCAATATTCAAATCAAAGTGTGTTACAGATTTCATACCTGACATCTGAAGCTCTTAGCTTCAGCTAATGTCAAGAATAAAGTTTACTATAGCCATCCATAAAATGATTCGTAACTTTCGTTATTTTTAGTTAACTACTCTTTTAGCACATGCAGAAAGCACGCATAATTTATATCTAACACTCTAGAATACCAAGGCTTACAAATAACCAATTTACTGCAACGTCCCCCTAACCTTACCCTCTTCCCTCTTAAAAGAGCGGTACGCTTTCAGAACTCGGCATGCTAAAGGTTATACACTTACGTTAAAATCATAGAGTGTCCTATATACCTTTAGAGTCTCCCCACATGTCATAGCATAAATACCTTGTTGACTTTACCCATTCACAAATTTATTCGAACATAAATAAAAACTTTATGCACAATTAGGACGGTTGACACTTATGCGTACGGCAGGAGCACTGCCTTTCGCCTGACAAAGAAACATCTAACTAATCGTACTCCGGTAAATATCTCTGTTCAGTTTCAAATCCCCCTTAGGCATATTCATCCCCATTAAGTCAACTTCTCTAATTAAAATACCCGACACATAAAAATCAACATACAGGCCCAGTATATGTTGAACTATAGACAAACGTAGACATATACATTTGAAATCAAATGGAACGATATCCATCTGATATATTATAACCATTATCTGTAATGTTGTTCTTCTTTCTTTGCCTCACCTTCCGAGTGTTCAATTCATCAGCCAGCGCACAGGCCAGACGAAGTTGTGTTGCAGTACAGATGCGCACCGCATGGCGTAGGCCGCTCTGTTATGAAGAGTCGCCCATTGTCCGAAAACGTTCATTCTGAATTCTGATCTGAATTCACTTTTATCACCTCCTCCCTTTTCAGTCACGACATGACTGAACAAACAGAAAGTGAAATCAGCGCGTTGCGCGCCGCGTCGCGAGCTTGTAGATCAGCCGCTTTGCCGTCGCCGACGCCGAGGCGCACGCCGAGAAGAGTGAATGAAGAGCGTCACCGCCTCCCTTGGATCGCTGACCGCCGAAGAACGCCCACGGGCCGGCCGGGGCACATGCCACGCTGCGCACCCTTACCCCGCCGCCCAGTCGCCGTGCATCCTCTGGTCCCCGATCGACGAGAGCCGCCGCCGTTCATCGCCGCTCCTCCCCGCCGGGCCGCGCCGTCGCCAGTGTGTCGACTCGCCGCTGGTTCGACTGCCGCACGCAGCACGCAGCACCGCGCTGCGCCGTCCTCCTCCATCCAAAAATCGCCGACCGAAATACTATATTAGACTGAAAAATGCCCTCGCTGGTACTCTCGCCTGGCGCAAAAAAGCACCAAAAAAAGCGAACGGGATCGGCACCACTTTGAAGTAAATGAGCTAAAATATAAATACTATACTATATAGCCCAAAAACATACGTAAACTCGACGAAATACTCAGGCAAAGATACGGAGAATAGGACGGACAATGGTGGAGGCAGATGAAAGTTTCCAAGTCCATTTTATTGTAGATTGTGTAGAGTACAGCAGATCACAGCCATGCAGGGGCATGGAGCCCCATGCAGGCACCCAGTCAGCCTGACGGCTTGTGGGCCTAACACACCGTAGATACATTTCAATAGGTTTAAATACAAGTCAAGACAAATAGATCAAAGAGACATGACCAAAAGGTGGTCCCTAACCCCCACTGTCGTCTAAAGTGGTCCGTGCATGTCCAAAATAGATGTTTGCCTGCAGCCAGCTGCTAACAGCCAGCTATAGATCCACTTAGCATACAGGACCCCCTGTTGCTGTCCAGGCATGTTTGTTAACTCACTCATGAGAGAACAAAAATCCACTTTAGTTTAAACCTGGTGAAACAATGTAGTCTGTCTAGTTTAACATTAATTGTGATTTCAATATACTTCACGCGCCAATCCCTTATTTCAAATTATAATGAATAAATAAGAGTTGAAAATTACTTATTTAATAGAATCTGCACCCACTTTTGAAATCATTCACACGCAAATAGACAATCGTGCAGCCGATCTTATCCGTCTCCTCTGATTTAAATTAGCAATATAATTGAATGTTTTGCCGGCAGAACAATGATAAGAAATACCCTTGAAACTGGTTATAGGACCTCTAAGGGAAGCATATTATGGGAAGCGAACAGGATTGCACCTAGCACAGAGCCCTGTGGAACACCACATGATAGCATAGTGGACTCTGAAGAGTAGGGACCAAGGGGGCATAACGCCCAGCTCAGAATGTTAGTCTAGACCAGTGGTTTTCAACCCTTATTGATTCGGTGAGCCACAGACCACCATTTGATGAGATTCCAAAACGTAGAATATTTATGTTGTCCTTGGATACGATTTTGTCCACAATCCCATGCTGTATTGATGTAGTGTAGTATATTTTATACCATACAGGAGAGAAATGTACACGGCAAACAGACAAGATGATGTTCCAAGATGTTGTTTATTCAGAGTCCACAGCGCAGCAGCAAAACATAGCATAAGCTCACACAGGAGCCAGAGCCAGCTGGCCACAAGTCGTGACCACTGACCAGCCTCGACTGACTAACCCAGTTACACTCAGAGTACAGGTATTAAGTACAGTTTCTCAAACTAAGGTGAGAATGTAGGCGTGTTCACTGTTCCTCTGAAGACCCATTGATCAACCATGTGCCAACACCAATTCTATTGTTACACAAATTGCAGCAGGAACAGACAGTAAACCGTAAACAAACCATCTCGACACCCTGCTTTTGAATGACAAAGGCAGGCCTTGTATAGACAGAGTGACTGCAGATAATTAAGACAGACAGAATAGGCCCTACAACAGTTTACTTTTGTAAACTGTACATTTGCACAAGAACATGGGTTATTGCCTAGAATTATTGATTCCTAGATACGACAGTAGTACTATAAATGGTGCATTTATATACAGTAGCGCCTTTAACCTAAAGGCACTTTACATAGATTGTGCATTACATTCAATCATTCGCACACACATTCATACGCAAGGCACCAAAGCATGCACATCGGGAGCAAGTAGGGTTTTGGCGTCTTGCTCAAGGTCACTTCGACAGTCACTCTGGGGGAGCCCGGGTTCGAACTGCACCTTCTGGTTACCATGCCGCCATTCTATACCATATAGCAGAGATAACAGGCAAACATTAATCAAAATGACATTACTTCTACAATCTCTAATTGTGTAGACCTATATTAATTAAGTAATGCAGATGTTGAACAATAATTTAACTCTTGATAGCATACAATGAAACCAAATGGACTTTGTTTGATTTTACACTCACAAGTTAAAGATGTAATAAGGGTCCATTAGGTTTCCAACTCTGTAGTCTGGCCGAGGGGAAGGTTCATACGTCACACTGAATCCATTTTGCATCCATTTTGTTCCCAGTACCGTCCCTTGGAAACATTAGGGGGGGGAAGGTTCCGTTAAAGAGATTGGCAATAGCGTTTGTTATGTATGCCATTTGCTTCTGTACAGTATGTCTGGCAAACACTCAGCATTGTGGCATTTCTGTCTAGAGCTATCCAGATAAATAGACAGTCCAGCTGCAGACATCAGTCGAGTTGCGTGTGTATGTGTATGTGCATGTGCGTGCGTATATGTTCGTCCATATGTGCTGCACAAAATATCAAATTACCCCATCTGGTAAATCCAGAGCCTTTTTGACGTTTGAACCTCGATCCTAATTTGGTCCTGCACTAAATTACACACAATTACCATTCCTGGGCTGGTTTAGTATTTTTCCTCTTTATTCTCAGGCGGCAGGCCCCTGTCACCTCATCTCTCTCTCTCTCTCTCTCTCTCTCTCTCTCTCTCTCTCTCTCTCTCTCTCTCTCTCTCTCTCTCTTTTTCTCTCTCTGTGCATCCCACATAAG
Source organism: Protomyctophum parallelum (assembly GCF_964188405.1). Taxonomy (NCBI): domain Eukaryota; kingdom Metazoa; phylum Chordata; class Actinopteri; order Myctophiformes; family Myctophidae; genus Protomyctophum; species Protomyctophum parallelum. Next base: position 51,142,481 of record NC_139712.1, on the reverse strand, counting down.
CACTCGCTTGTGCTCATGCATTCTTACACACAAATACAAACACACACACACGCACGCACGCACGCACGCACGCACGCACGCACGCACGCACGCACGTGCGCAAATACGCACGAGAAGCAAGAGAAGAGAAGGAGCCCTGAGGAGTAGCTGTCAATCAGGCGTCAGACTCCAGGTCAATTTGCCAGGCTGCCAAATGTGTGGTATCAGTGAGCTCCCCTGGTGTCAGGAACCCTCATTAGAGGCCAAAGGCTAAACCAAGGAAGTAGAGGAGCTTTCCTCTTCATTATTTCTAGTCCCCGGTGACCCCCTAACCCCTTCTCTCTCTCTCGTCTCTCTCTCTCTCTCTCTCTCTCTCTCTCTCCCTCCCTCTTTGTCTCTCTACCTCGCTATTCTCTTCCGTCTCCACCACCACGTCAGCCATATCTCCCAAACAGCAACACAGCACAAACCATTAACCGATCACCTCCACTGCCACGCTGTGGCCCTCCACCGCCGAGGACCCCGAAGACTGTGACCCCAAAAGAGCTCTTGGTGCATTCAGGCACACACGTAACTCCTTCATTATCTACACTTCTTCCTCCCCTCTCTCTCTCTCTCTCTCTCTCTCTCTCTCTCTCTCTCTCTCCCTCTCCCTCTCCTCTCTCTCTCTCTCTCTCTCTCTCTCTCTCTCTCTCTCTCTCTCTCTCTCTCTCTCTCTCTCTCTCTCTCTCTCTCTCCCTCTCCCTCTCCCTCTCCCTCTCCCTCTCCCTCTCCCTCTCCCTCTCCCTCTCCCTCTCCCTCTCCCTCTCTCTCTCCCTCTCCTCTCTCTCTCTCTCTCTCTCTCTCTCTCTCTCTCTCTCTCTCTCTCTCTCTCTCTCTCTCTCTCTCTCTCTCTCTCTCTCTCTATAGGCCTATACTTTTACTCCACTACAATTATTTGAAAACTGATTATTATTACAAAAAATTCATTAACCACTTCAGCCATTTGAAAATAGCCCATCTACAAGTTCATTCTACTTGCAAGTACTTTCTACTTTTGGTACTTCAAGTATATGTTTATATGAATACTTTGGTACATTCACTCAAGTAAATTTAGAATTTTTGACTTTTACGGAGTATTTCTACATTGCAGTATTAATACCTAAAGGAATGTGAGTATATTTTTCCACCACTGGCGTGGTTTTGATTGATTGATTGAAATCTTTATTAACAGTTTGTAGAATTTACAGTACATTTTAAGCACAAACTCAATACAAAGACTGTCAACTGTGAGTGGACGACCCAATTAAGCATTACACTTGTTTACAACAGGGTCCACATTGTTCAATTCATCAAAACATTTAAGGACATACAAACATTTAGAGACATACAAATAGACATTTCTCTGTAGGTAAAGAACAGAACAGGAATTCATCATATGGGAAGCAAAAAAGGGAAAATATACAATATACAGTGAGGGAAAATGGGGTGGGGGGGTGGGGGGGATTCAGATTTTACAGAGGCCAGTTTCGAATTGCAGCCGTCCGTAGGTGCCCTTTGAGAGCGGTTTTGAAGGAGTCAAGGGATTCACATGTCTTAATGACTGTTGGTAGGGCGTTCCACATTTTGGTGGCATAGGAGCGAAAAGAATTTAGTCCCTTGTTTGTGCCGAATCTGGGTTGTACATGGTTTGTTGCACTCCCTCTGGTGTTGTGGGTGTGGACTTCGTTTACATTAAGGAAGTATTTAGACAGGTACATGGGTATCTTGGTGGTGTATCGAATCTTGTGGACCAGACCCATTGCAAGATGCTGTACTCTGTCGTCGACCCTAAGCCATCCCAGCCTGTCAAAGTGGGCAGGGGTGAGGTGGGTTCGGGGGGTGAGGCCAAGTAGGAGCCTGACCAGTTTGTTTTGAGAGGTCTGGAGCCTTGTTTTAAGGGCCTTTGAGGTGCTGTGGTACCAAGAGGTGGATGCATAGTCAAAGAAACCTTGTACGAGGGCTCCTGTTAAGGTCTTCAAGGTGGTTTTGCTGACCAGTGAGGAGATCCTGTGAAGGAATCTTGTTCTTTGATTGACTTTTTTGATTACGTTGGTGGCCATTTTATCACCGGAAAGATTGGCCTCCAGGATGGAACCTAGGTAGGTAATTTCATCTTTTCGTGTGATAATATTGTCACCGACTCTAACCAAGAAGCCATCTGCCTTGCTGAGTTTACTATTTGATCCGAAGAGGATGGATTCAGTTTTTCCCAGGTGTAAGGATAGTTTGTTATCAGCGAGCCAGGTGCAGATTCTACCGAGTTCAGAGCTGAGGGTCTTTTCAACCTGCAGTTTGTTCCTGTCCGAGACCAGCAGTGCTGAGTCATCTGCGAACAGGAACAAGTTGCAGTCACAAGCTGAAGTCATGTCGTTAACATAAATTAGGAACAGTAAAGGCCCTAGTATGCTTCCTTGTGGGACGCCACAGCTCACTGGGAGGGGAGGGGACAGTGTTCCGTTCACCTCCACCATCTGTTCTCTCCCCTCCAGGTAGGATTGCATCCAGCTCACTGATGTGCTATCAAAACCAATAGCTTTAAGCTTGTTAACCAGTATGGAGTGGTTCACGGTGTCAAAAGCCTTTTGGAGGTCCAGCATGACCATGCCGCAGTATTTTCCAGCATCCACCTCGTGTTTGATGTGGTCGCTCAAATAGAGGAGGCATGTGTCAGTGGAGTGGGATGTTCTGAAACCAGATTGGAACTCGTACAGCAATTTATTAGTGGCAAGATACTTTTCAACCTGTTCATAGACTATTTTTTCCATCACTTTCGAGATGGAGCTTAGAATAGAAATAGGGCGGTAGTTGCCGGGTTCTAATTTACTCCCTTTTTTGTACAAGGGGGTTACTTTGGCCAGTTTAAAATCTTGGGGGACCTGTCCCTGTTTGATGGAGAGGTTAACTATGTGGGTGATGACTGGAGCTATGGAAAAGGCTGAGTCTCTGAGAAATTTGGAGGGAATATTGTCATGGCCAGTGGCCTTGTGGGGTTGGAGGGCACTCAGTTTTTTAAGTACCTCCTCGGTTGTTACCATTGCCATTTTAAAATCATCTTTACAAACACCAAGGTTTTTGTAGAAGGCTTTGATGTGCTCTACACCAAAACGCCCAGAGTGGGAGGGCAGTTTGCTAACCAGCTTTGTTGCAATGTTTGTAAAGAAGATGTTCAAGTGGTTGGCTACATCGAGTTTGTCAGTGATGAGGGTGTTATTCGATTTGATGTTTATGTTAGTAAACCTGGTTTTTAGTTTCCGACCACAGCCTAGTTGGTTGTTTAGTAACTTCCATAGCTCCCGAGGATTGTTTTTGATTTCCTCGGCTTTATCATTGATAAAGTTACATTTGGCTGATTTGGTCATGGCAATTACACCGTTTCTTAGCTTGTTACACTGGGCTTTTAGGTTGCACAGTTTGGTTTGGAGATCACTGTCGAAGCGCTTGCACTTGGCTAGTTTGGACTTGCATTTAAGAAGTTCAGAGCATTTGTTGTCTCTGGCTTTCATTGCAGTCAGTATGTCCGAATTCATCCATGGCTCCGAGCGGGTTTTGACCCTGACGGTTCTCAAAGGAGCCATGATGTTTAGTACTGATGTAAATTTGGTTTTAAAGCCAAGCCATGCTTCTTCGACTAGTGAGCTCCTGAGCACATCGGACCAATCCAGATTCTCCAGTTCAAGGTTTAAGGCCTCACTAGAGTAGGTTTTTAGGTCCCTAGATATGACTGTTTTGTGACAGTCAAACTTTAGTTTTTGTATTTTGCGGGTACAGAAAATCATAAAATGATCACTGAGCCCACATACAATAACCCCTTTCTTTGAGATTCTGGATTTGTCCGAGGTCAGAATGAGATCAATGACAGTTTGAGAAGAATCACACACTCTTGTGGGTTGGGTAATTAGCTGACTGATACTATGCAGATCACAAAACCGACTAAATGACTTGAACACAGGAGCTTCCTTATGACGCATATCCGTATTGTAGTCGCCAATCAGGATCTTCTCTACACATTCCTCCCCAGCTAAGCACCCCTCAAGTATATCATAGAACCCATTCTGATCGGGCGGTCTATAGACGGTGCCCACTAATACCGATTTAGCATTTTTGAAAATTAATTCAACCCACACAGTTTCAATTTCATCATGCTGCAAGTCAGTACGAGTAATGTATTCAGTATCTTGGTGAATATACATGCACACGCCACCACCATGCCTGTTTCTGTCATTTCTAATGACTGAGTAATTTTCTATTTCAATCTCTGGGTCTTTAGTAGACTCATCAAGTTTAGTTTCAGAGAAACACAGTATGTTTGCCTTACCGTTCTGGAACAGATGTCTGATCTCAGCTAGTTTGGGACTCAAGCTATTCACATTCAAATGGAACAGGTGAAGGCCGTTGGATGCGACGATTGTGTTAATTTCGTCTGTGTTGAAGTACTCAGAGGTGTGACTGAGGATGGGCGGTTGAATGTCCGAGGCTGAGGTGTGAGTGGGGAGGGGCGGTGGAATGTGGGGGGTGTCTGAACATGTCTGAACATGTCTGGACATGTCTGTAGGCCAGGTCAGATCCATCCTGGTGTCTGGGTCCGTGGCTGGGGTGGGAATGGGTGGTCTATTATCCTCTGTAGTCCTGGGTTGACTGTGGGTGTGGGGGAGGGGGTGGTGTTCCTCGTTCAGCTCCATGATCACTGCCGCTGGGGTGGCTTCGGCGAACAAAACGCCTGCGGTGGTATGTGGGGGTCCGCTGGCGTTGGTTGTCTGCAGTTCATGGGCTGATCTTGAAGTTGCGTCCGTGGTCCGTTCCGTGGGGGAGGCGCTCGAGGCGCTCGCGGCGCTCTGGAAGGCGTGGAAGCCGTGGTGCGTTGCGATGGGAACGGCCGTTGTTTGCGGAAGCAACAGTTGCTGCTGTGAGTGCAGTCTTGCTTGTGATCGGGTAACCGGTCCAGGATTGAAGTGAATATCTCCCGATAGTAACAAGAAAAGAATAATCACAGTTCTGCGATCCATCTTGCCAGTCGGGGGCTTGTACTTGCGATTCGGGTTCGCTGTTAACAGGCCATGAATCGCTGCTGATCCAAAAGAAATGTGTTTACATTCAACGCCAGTTAGAAGGTAAAAATCGCTGTGAAACTCCTCCGCTTCGATTCCTTGACGTTCCATCTCTTCTTGGTGGTGTAAGGTCCTTGTTGGATTAAAGTATGCGTCCGTAATCCATAGCATGAAGAGGAGGAAAAAGGCGGAAAAGGTTGAAAACATAGCTAAAAATCGCTGTTGTCTGGGGAGCTCTCTGAAGTGCGACCGATCCGTTCGAGGGTCAGCTGTAGTCCCCACAATGCACTCTGACTGCGAGGAGCCCCCCTCGGCATCCTGTGTGAAAACAAGGAAAAAGACTTAGAGGCCTTGTTAGTTTAGACCGGTGCTTCTCAAATCGGGGTCCGGGGACCCCCCCAGGGGTCCTGGGACCCCCCAGGGGGTCCTGGGATTTGTTAGATTTGCCACTTTATACATCATACATCAGTTCACAATGTGACACAGTACGATGCTTGTAGTGTAGTGCTATTCTAAAAAAAGGAATGAAGGAATAATTTGAACAATTTTGACAACACAAAACTCCGATGGGGGGTCCTTTGGCATTAACCGATTAAAACCGGGGAAAGCATCCGTATCATTTTAGATTGTATAGAATCTGTAATTGGTTAAAACAAGGTTTGAGAAACACTGCTGCCGTTAGTCCAACATACCAATAGTCTTAACCCATTCTGAACGGGCACCCGTTTTGGTGTCAGCATCATGTTATGCTTTAGCTATTTAAAAATAGCAGATCTACAAGCTTATATCGCGCAACCGAGTGGCGCGATACGAGCTTGTAGGTCTGCTATTTTTTGAAAAATCGAAGAACGACTGACATTTTTTAGAATCTGATCTCAGGTCAGAATGGGTTAATCAGACCAGTGTGTGTCCAGTGGAAAACCTCGTATGAATCTGATCTCAGGTCAGAATGGGTTAACATACGTGGCGGGTTAAGACTCACCGTGGCTTCTGTGTGCGGTTCTAGGGTAAAGGTTAGGGTTCGGGGTACGGTGTTATAGAACGCCGGACCAAAGATATGCACCCTGTAACCGCATACCGCAAATTAACGGTATAGGCAGATTTGACTGATGGCACGCAGCTCCGTATGCTTCAAAACAAATGCTATAACGCGTGAGAATAATTGGCTATAAACGTGCGAGATAAAGACAACGGCCATTTGTGGTTCTCGTTTATCGCTGCGGTCGATGGGAAGCACCTCGCGGCTGTCCGCGGTGCCTCAAGTTGCCGGTTGAAAACGTCAGCAGGGCCAATTCATTTTACGGCGGATTATTAATTCTGGAATCAATTAGCCGTCACTGAGCGGAGCGTCTGTCTGATGAATGGGTGGTAATTAGCCTGTAGGTATTGCAGATCTGTCCTCTGTTATCTCTCCCCGAGCTGCCTGGCTGGCAGGTCTGTGTAAAGTCTAGATGGCTCTCCCACACATTAGCCGCAAACACAATTAAGCTAATTATTGATTTTTGTTTCACCCTCCGTGCTAATTCACGGCCACAGATAGCTGGCTGTAAAAATAACGGCGCGATCGTTGGGCAGATAAAAGGAGGAGGCCCGCTGGTTGGATTCTGGCGAAGGTCGGCGCTATATTTGTGGATGTATTGTCCTGTCTTAACCCATTAAAACCGCCGAAACCGGGCCCATTTTTGATTATTGCGTTGGCTATTCAAAAGTCCCTGCGACATACTAGCGTCATGTCCAGGGGCTGTACTTGTACATCACGCTACAGAAACAGGAGATAGGCTCCTGCCCTATGGGCCTCATGGCTCGGCAAGGCTATACGTATTCAAAAAGAGCAGATGGACAAGCTCACAGCCGTCACCTGTCACCTGCTATTCTGGGGCTACTACTGATCTAGAAGGCGTGTTGCAGAATGGGCCTCAGGTCTTAATGGATTAAAGTGGGAGTTGTGCAAGGCCGTGCACGCTGTGGTACAACATGCACGTCACTACACACAAGGTTATCTGAAGACCCTTCACTTCGTTAAGTGTTTATTTTTAAGTGGATCTTTTAGCGAAGAAGCAAATGAGTCCCAGTCCAAACATTACACTGTTCAGTCATTGTCCTTGTGTCTGGACTCTGGAGTCTGAGTCACAAAGGACACCGGGAACAAAGCATGTGGTACGACGACCTATGAGCTGCAAGTTTTTAACCCGTTCTGACCTGAGATCAGATTCATGCGAGGTTTCCGCCGGACACACACTGGGTCTGATGAACCCATTCTGACCTGAGATCAGATTCTAAAAATGTCAGTCGCTCTTCGATTTTTCAAAAATAGCAGACCTACAAGCTCATATCGCGCCACTCGGTGGCGCGATATGAGCTTGTAGATCTGCTATTTTTCAATAGCTAAAGCATAACATGATGCCGACACCAAAATGGGTGCCCGGGCAAAATGGGTTAACTTAAAAATAAAGATATGAAGCAGTCTCCCTGCAATTTATTTTGAAAACGGTGCCATTGATTGCTCAAGGACTGTGTAACAAATAGCCCTGCACCTACAGTATATAGTGCAGCTCTGAGATGTTAGAAGTGGTTGGTATTTTACTATTTTATGACAGTGGTCATAAAGGCTTCCTCTAGGCTATGATCAGGCTATCAAGAACACTCCTTCCTCAACCACAACATCATCTGCTGTATAGTAGCGGAGACTAAGCCCCATAAGTCCTATACATCCCGTTAGTCCGATCTACGTGGCCGGTTAAGACTATGAGGTTAGGGTTTGGGATAGTGTTAGTAATCGGTCGGATTAACGGGAGGTCGGAAATGTAGTAGTTCTGTCAAAGATGTAGAGATGACACACACACACACACACACACACACACACACACACACACACACACACTTACACATGCACAGTCCCATTCGGTGTGTGTTTGAGAATGTCAAGTAGCTTAACCCTGGAGTCATTGATGTGGCCGTGGCTGCACATCCATCTCCAGCAACGTCATGCATCCGCTGGACACACACACACACACACACACACACACACACACACACACACACACACACACACACACACACACACACACACACACAGGCCACCGTTTAGACCCCCACGTGTAAGCCTCATTCACGGCTCTTGACCGTTAACAGGACGCGGCACAAAACAGTGTGGACGGAGACAGTCAAAGAGCAGAGGAGCATTCTTAGCCAGTTAAGAGGGGGGCCGTCTAATCCCTGCTCCCATACCAGGTGCTGAGAGACGAGATAACCTGCGAGACAATGGCAGCGCTCCACATGGCACCCGCGCTTGTGTGTGTGCGCGCGCGTGTGCGTCTGTGTGTGTGTGTGTGTGTGTGTGTGCGTCTGTGTGTGTGAATTCTGCTAGGCAGAGGGGAGAGGCAGGCTTGCTTGCTGGCTGGCTGGCAGAATGCAGAGAGACGGGGTGCTGGCACAGGGAGAGGAAGGATAACAAGAGTGTGTGTGTGTATGTGGAGGGCCGTGTAGTTTGGAGGAGGGAGGGGAGGGGAGGGTAGATGGTCTTTTGTCTTTGTTGACGCAGGCCTAACTAGGGATTAGCTACCCGCTGACGTTTTCTGTCAGGAGCCCAGCGTGGCGGCTGCTCTCACAAGGCCCCACGGCTCAATGAAAGTGACCATGTCCGGGAACGACCCCCCCCCCCCCCCACCCCCACCCCGGCTTAGAGCCCCACTGACTGATCTGTGGGTCTGGTGGGACCACTGGGCTGACCCTTAGCACTACACTGACACACATCACACACACACACACTACACGCACGCACGCACTCACACACACACACGCACACACTACATGCACACACACACACGCACGCACGCACTCTCTCACACACACACACACACACACACACACACACACACACTACACGCATGCACGCACGCACGCACGCACACACACACACACACACACACACACACACACACACACACACACACTACACGCACGCATGCAGCACTCACACACACACACACACACACACACACACACACACACACACACACACACATGTTTGTATGCCTATACTTGTGAGGACATCGATTAAGACAGCGATTTTTCCCTAAGACTATATAAAGACTATATAAAGACTATATAAAGACTATATAAAGACTATATAAAGACTATATAAAGACTATATAAAGCCGAAAAATAGCAGCTCTACAAGCAAACAGTAGGAGTAGGCTATACACATCTCTAAACATCTTTCTTAACCATAAAACACACATAAAAACACACCCCGTTGTGAATTATCCTTGTCTTACCCCTTTGCTCTCTCTGTGCAAAACTTATTTCCCAAAACCCAGCGTGGCTCTTTTTTATTGAGAACTCAGCTCACAGGACAGCTCAACAGAAGAGCAAAGAGAATCACTTCTTATCTCATTGTTTTATTCCCGAGGTGCTGTTAACAACGTCGGATCACAGGCAATTGCTATTTGAATTCTTTAGCTTTTACTTTTTTTAATTCGTGCTTTTTTGTTTTTGCTTTTGCATTCCTTTCTTTTCTTTTGTGCCCCTATACCAGCATGACGTCTGTGCACACTTACCTTTGATCGCTATGCACCCTCCAGCTGTGGTGGAACCGTTTTCACCTTTTGCCTCATTGTGTGTGTGTTGCGCGTACAGTACACGTGCCTCATTGTGTGTGTGTTGCGCGTACAGTACACGTGCGTTAATTTGCAGCCCTGCGTGCCAAAGGGAAAACATAAGGTGAGAGATGGAGGAAAGAGAGAGAGAGGGAGTTATGAGAGAGAGCGACGGCAATAAGGCATATAGGGAGTTTTTTTTTGTCTTCGTTTTATAGTTATTCTGGGAAGAGGGTTGTTTATCATGCACTTTTCTCTTTCAGAGAGCGAGGGAGGTAAAGATGCGGCGATAAAATACTGCTCTGAGCGAGATAGGACTTGACACGAACTTGGCTGTCGCTTGGCAGCCCTTTACACCACCCCCGATACACACACACACACACGCATATGCGCACACACACACACGCACACGCACACACACGCACACACACACACACACACACGTTTCACCGGCGCACTCTGGTGCCGTTCCTCCTGTTTTATCTGGTTGCGGGGCTCAAGCGAGCGAAGATATATGTGTTCCACTGAGCCTTTTCACAAACTTAAATCAAGGCCGACATAAAAAGTCGCTGATAGCGCTCGCATGACATACAACTAACTCCCACCTCCGCGTCCGTCTGTTTACAATCGTTGTTCAGCGGTGGAACGGTGCTTTGGGAGAGCAGGACGTCAGCTGAGGTTAAACGTAGATTCAATCTTCGGCAATTCTTCAGTTGTTGAAACCCGTGCGGTGACACATGGAAATGTGTGACTACGACTCTCTGAATGGTACTATTGCTTGTGTTTGCACTGTTTGGGTCTGTGTGTTGCCGTTTTCCCCCCCATATCTCTGCTGGTTGTGGAATAATATGTTTGTGTGTTTAACCCCGCTGTGGGAGAGCCTCATACAAAAGCCTCTTCTGTGCTCTGAGAATTGCGGGGATGCCAACGTCACCCGCTAATCGGAACAATTATGTGACATCATCAGAGTTTGGCGATGCCATCACGTTATCAAGGCTGGCATTGTTTTATGGGGGGGGCGGCCCCGGTGAGGGGACAGGAGACAAGATGGGTCATCTGTGCCAAGGTCAGGATGCTGGCTGTGGTCTGGATGCCCCACTGGCTGCCCCTTGGCGCCTGATGCTGATGCCTGACAAAGGGCGTCTTATGAGGCGGCGATGGGGATGAACAGCGTGGGCGTCTGTCGCTGATAGAACCAGGCCTTCGCCCCAAACAGATGCGCCCTTAGAGTGGACTCACTCCGCCAACAGAGAAGCCACTAATAAGGTTTGCAAAAGCATCACAGAGCAAAAGCAGCTCATGAACAACGACGGCCTGTAGCGACGTAACGCTGTGACCCTGTAGTAAACAATGTTCTCCTTATTAGCCCCTCTGTTTGCCGGCGGTAACTAAAGCCCATCACACACCATCTGCGACCGCCGCGCATCAAAACAGCCGCCTCCATTATTTTCAATGAACCTATCGCACACCGGCGGCGTCCGACGCGCGCTGGCGCCTCGCCTGGCGCCTCGCCGATAGAACCAGTTCTATTTTCCAGGCGGCACCGCGCGGCAACGCGCCGCGTCGGACGGAGCCGGTGTGTGTTGGGCTTAAGAAGGAAACGCTGATGCCAGCTGGTGAAAAGAGAGGCAAAAGCCACAGGGATTGTTTGGGCGTTAGCATCGTCGTGTTTTTGTTTGAAATGGAGAGAAATCACAGTCTTTTACACCTGTTTGTCCTAAATATCCACGTTGTAATTACATGCAGACATGGGAGTGAGCATCAGGTGTCCTGCAAATTGCTGCATTGTTGACAGCTTGAACGCTTCCCCTACCATTACACAGAGAATTTGGCAATTTGGAGGACTTTTGTTTCTCTACATCGGAGACCCCCAAGAGGAGGGGATTTGTGCCTTCTACCGATATTGATGTCAGAATGTGGTGCTCTAGCACTCGGTCTCCATTTACCCTTTTATCTTATACTAGAGCGGTGTCCGTTGGGCACTGGCCTACTTGGAACGATGCAAGTTGGAAGTGCATGTCCCACGCAGATATTATGTCTGTGTCCTTTTTATGCCCATATGTATAGTTCTTTGTCAGGCATGCCCATTGCCCAAATATGGAGTATTTGGCAGGCCAGCTCCATACTGTATATGGACCCTTTGGGGTTCTTCTGGACAACCGTGCGTCCGACGGACCCGATACCGGCCACTGCACCCCCTGTGTGGAACCCCCCCACTGCACCCCCTGTGTGGAACCCCCCCACTGCACCCCCTGTGTGGAACCCCCCCACTGCACCCCCTGTGTGGAACGCGTGTGTCGAATTTGAAGTCGGAGTGAACGGTTCTCGAGGTACGTCGATTACACACGTACGTACAGACAGACAGACAGACGGCACGAATAGTGTGACTCGACATGGGAGAGAAGAGAAAGGGGGAGGCTCTGCTATCTTTGATAGCGTAAAATGAATTAACCTGGATGTGTTTGCCTCCTCCTGTCATGCCTTCACACACACATCCACCGCACCTGCACCCACCCGGCCCACGTCAGCCCACCCACACACACACGCACACGCACACACACACACACACACACACACACACACACACACACACACACACACACACACACGCATACCAACACATGCCCAGAGGGCCCCGGATCTCTGCTTCTCGTCTTCATGGCATGATCTCTCTTCATGGCATGATCTCTGCATCTGCTCCGGATTCAGCCATTCCATTCTTCCACCACTTTTGCTCTCCTACGTACAGCTACTTCTCTCTCACTCTCTCTCTCTCCCTCTCACTTTCCCCCCTTACTCACTCGTCTCTTCCTCCTCTCCCCTCCCTCCGGGCGCATGCGGAGGAGAGGAGAGGAGAGAGCTAATTTAATCATGGAGTGGTGAGAACAATGAGCGTGTCGTCTAGTTGACGTGACGCAGACACCTCCTCAAAGACCACCTTAGCATTCCACTTCACGTCCCCCCTGAGTGGGTGGGGGGGGGGGGTCTGTCTCCCATCACTGTCAAAGGAGTCTGCCAGGGACGGGAGACCATGTACACTCCTAATGTACTGGAGTTTCTGCGAGTGCGTGCGTGCGTGCGTGCGTGCGTGCGTGCGTGCGTGCGTGCACACGTCTGTGTTTGTGAAGCGGTTTTGCCGCGTCTGAGCCCCGTTCCTGAGATAAAGGAAACATCTGCTGTGGCGGTGTGGCGTTATCTCACACAGAGCTTCAGTAAAGAGGCCCCTCTAATCAGAGCAGACACAAATAGCAGATCTACAAGCTCACATTGTGCTGAGCTTGTAGTTCGGCTATTTTTGGCAAACGTTCCTCCCAGAACACACACACAGACACGTCAATGGAGAGACAAACATTCAGTACTTGTTTCTTCATTACTAGCTAAAGTGAAGCTTTTACCAGGAGATAGCCAAACCTCCAGCTCTTCTCCCATGATGCCGTATAGTAGGCCAGGCAGTGTTCTGGAGCACTCCAGTGAAATCCGGCCTGACTTTCACAAGTCAAACACAATGTCTGGAGCTTTCACTCAGTTTGGGACCCATTGGCTGGATATTGACTGCTGGTGGCTCACCGTGCATGAAGATTGATTTAGCTCCCCCTGCTACTTTTCCCCCAATCCATCGGTGTGTGCGTGCGTGCGTGCATTTGTGCGTGCGTGTTGGAAAGTAACTAGGTACATTTACTCAAGTACTGTACTTCTTTTTTATTTTATTTTTTATTTTTTTGCGGCTTACGCCTTTATTGATTTTTTAAGGGACAGATAGTAGGCTGACAGGAAACGGGAGAGAGATGGGGGGATGACATGCGGTAAAGGCCGTGTCGGGTCCGGGAGTCGAACCCGCGGCACACCGCGACTGGATCACCAGTCCGGTGCCCAGACCGTTACGCTACGGCCTGGGCCGTACTGTACTTCTTCAGTAAAATTATTTTCTGTAATTTCACTTCTACTCCACTACATCTCAAAGGCAAATATTGTACTTCCCTACAATTATTTGAAAACGTACTAATATACTTTGATTATTATTATGAAACCAATTCAGACCTATTTGAAAATAACTTGTAAATCTGCCATTTTCAAAGGAGTTTTTAGACAATTTATACATTTGAAAACTTGGCAGCTTCCGCATGATGAATACTTTTACTATAAGTATATTTTGATGCCAATATACTTTTGTACTCAAGTATATTTTGAATACCGGACTTGTACGCTACAGCGTATTTTCTACAAGGGTATTGATATGCTTTGCTTAAGTGAAACACACAAGTACTTCCGACACTGTGTGTGTGTGTGTGTGTGTGTGTGTGTGTGTGTGTGTGTGTGTGGTGTGGTGTGGTGTGGTGTGGTGTGGTGTGCGTGGGTGCGTGCGTGTCAGGGTAAGTAGCAGTGACACCCGCCTGCGGTGCGGTATGGATCGGTTCCTGAGTGAGGCCTAATGAAGCTAGCTGGGCCCTGCCACCGCGTGTCGCCGCGCTTCACGCGCTCCCCCTCATGAGAGTGGACAGGTTTATGCCGCTGTGGCAGCTCCCGGGGAGGGGAACATGGCAGGAGTGTGTGTGTGTGTGTGTGTGTGTGTGTGTGTGTGTGTGTGCGTGTGCGTGTGCGTGTGCGTGCGCGTGCGTGTGCTTGTACGGCGCTAGTGTGCACGAGCAGGCACAAACTCACCTGCTGTAAACACACACGCTCTTTCCAGTCAGCATGCCTGCACAGACTGACACAGAAACATGCACGCACGTATACACATGCATGTGTGCGCGCAAACAACACACTCCCTCACAAGTGCAATTAGTGTCAATGGAACAGGCACTAATCACAGTCTTCCCCCATTGGCCCCCATTGTTTGGTTTGGACTAGGAGAGCTACGTAATTATTTGACAGCGGGGACGTAAGAGTGACAGAAGGACCGTGGCCTCGTCAATAGGACATAATGAGGGACAGTCTCCTACACTGGCACTCCCAATCACAATAGAAGGTTTTGCAAATGATTGATAGCAATATTCTTTCCATTTGTATTTGTGCTGTTCCGGAGAACGATCAGCCGCCAAGCGACGAACAGCAAAACAGTTGTTGTTTTTGTATTCGCTGACGAGCCGGGCATTCATTTTCATTTTAATAACCGCAAGGCAATATATTGCCACATAGAGATAGCATCTTTCATTTGCCATAACTGCGAGTCAAAGATTATTATTTTCCCCTCTCTCGTCTCTCGTAATGAAAATGTACTGCAACTAGAGGGGCCCATATTTATGGGAGTTAATTCCCTTGTGAACGGCCGGTTGACAGAAACACCAGCCGACATTTGAATTATCCTGCATGTCACAGTGATGGCAGGCAGGTGGGAGGGGGGTGGGGGAGTGGTCTCAAATGTCTAACTTTTAATAGTTGTGTTTGTTTTGGTTTTGTTTGGACTCGTGTAAAAGCGCCTCTCGTCACCCGAAATTAACCTAGACTGCGAGCTCGGAGACTAAAGGCAGTAATTTTCCACTTGAGCTTGATTATGACTGGATAATGACTCCTTTCCTTTCACATTTTGATGACGGTAAAGTATGAAAATCAACATAACGACCCGAATGGCTTCCACCTGTATGTAGCGCTGTCTCTCACCCAACACGCTAGCACAGGGACCTCCCTTCAGTGCAGCAGGGCCACTGGCTCATTCTCTTCCCCGTTCACCAGTCAAAAAGTCACAAGTCCAACAACCACATAATGACTTAATTAATGCAATTTTCCTTTTTTAATCCTTACCATGTCAACTTGGCTCCCCCCTCGCCCCTCTCCCCTTTGTTATGCTAAGCTTTAACATGTGTCACTTTCCCTGGCCTCGTTTCAGACGAGCGTCCATTTGAAGACATGCTTGTCAGATGAAATTATCAAGTCACTTCTCGTGTTGGAGACAATCCAGATGCCTTCTTGTTTACACATACGCCATTAAAACCAATGACCTCTCTCTCTCTCTCTCTCTCTCTCTCTGTCTCTCTCTCTCTCTCTCTCTCTCTCTCTCTCTCTCTCTCTCTCTCTCTCTCTCTCTCTCTCTGTCTCTCTCTCTCGCTCGCTCTCTCTCTCCCTCCCTGAGCAAACAACTCAAGGACTTAAGAGGTTGCGGTGGGCTGAAGGTCATGGACAGAGGTCACGGAAGGAAAAGGAAAGATAAGGAATACGATTTCAGGAAAAAAAAAAGGTTCTGGTAGCTTTGTCAGAGCTGGTGATAGAGAAAAATGCTGATAGGCTCAAATCAACAGTGGGTTGGTGAGTGTGTAGTGTGTAGTGTGTAGTGCTCGCCCGTGATCAGGGCACCTTCCCTTTAAGCGTGATTCCATCTTTAATGAGACCAATGAGTTGAAGTGGTTCATGTTTTGACCATCTAGGTCAGTGCCTAATGAGAAACTGTTTTTTATTCTGAGATGCCGCAGGAGGCTGCAGTCATAGGGGAGATAAGGCTGAAAGCATCTAGCTTTCTTTTCCTCCATTTCCCCCTTTTTTCCTCCTGTACCCCTTTCCACATTCCATTCAGTAGTCGGGGGATTGTGTGTGTGTGTGTGTGTGTGTGTGTGTGTGTGTGTGTGTGTGTGTGTGTGTGTGTGTGTGTGTGTGTGTGTGTGTGTGTGTGTGTGTGTGTGTGTGTGTGTGTGTGTGTGTGTGTGTGTGTGTGTGTGTGTGTGTGTGTGTGTGTGTGTGTGTGTGTGCGTGCGTGCGTGCGTGCGTGCGCGTGCGGTGTGTGTGCGTTTCTCTGTGGTGTGACACAAACAACCTTGATGTGGTCTGGTATAGCCTACACACAGTACATGAATCAGGTATCATATGGATGTGGTAAATGTATGTATACATAGTAATAGCATACGTGCACGCAGCCCCCCCCCCCCCCCCCCCCCCACACACACACACACACACACAGCATATGAACGTAGACGTCCCTTTGAGTTTGATGTGGTATCACTGCATGAAAACATCTAGAGTCCTGTGGATGTCCATATATGTATCGACCAGCTTTCTTTCTACGTTGTTGAATCGGTGGTCTCGACAGTAGTCACACGCTAAGACATAACCGTATAGGGTGTTTTTATGGAGAAGGCATATAATCTGCTTTAGCAGGTCCTGATTCTAAGCACTTGAGAAGTGGGTGAGTTAGCATGCAGCCACGCACACAGTGGCGTCGTGCACAGACATTTAGAGGGGCAGGTGCTCAAGTGAAAAAAAAGGGCACCTTGTGCAGTGCATTTTGGTGCTTAAGCTATTGAAAAATAGCAGATCTACAAGCTCATAGCGCGCCACCGAGTGGCGCGCTACAAGCTTGTAGGTCTGCTATTTTTCTTTAATCGAAGAACCACTGACATAGAAACATAGCTTTAGATTGTGGGGGGCCTAAATAATATAGTAGAAGCGTTTTTTTATCAAGATTTGATCGATGTCACCGCATGGTCCACACACCACAAATTAAGAAAAAAAAAAAAAAAAAAACTTTTTTTCCCCTTTTTTTTTAAAGAGCACATTGCCAAAAAGGGCAGGGGGTGCTCTAGCACCCCCTAGTGTATTTGTGCACGCCACTGCACACACAAGTATCACAAACTGAACGTTGAGTTCATGCAAGTACTTCTATTACTTCTAGCATGTGCTATCTATAGCTGTTGGTGTTTGATTCACTGTAAACACTTTGTTGTCCTTTGGTTCACATATATACTGCACAACCAGTTCTTTGTAAATGATTAAGTTAACACAAATGCACGCACAAAATGTGTTTTTATTATTAGTATTATCTTTTTGACCTTTTTTTTTAACACAACCAGCGGCCAGTGACCCACCCGCCCGTCAGAACACAGTAGTTTAGGCATAACCTGGCGTCACCACGAGGCTTAATTACCACCTGGGAGGTACAGTAAGATGCAGGTCTGTGTTACATAATTGCCGTTTGATTCGCTCGGGCGGCGGATGAAATCGTTACGTCATTGTTTTGTAGTCATCAGGCTGGAACCATCAATCTGGAACTTCATTGCCCATAAACCGGAAGAATAACAATAAAGTTAAACTATTACTTCATCAAAGTATATCTATGTTCCATATAATTATGTAACTAACAGATGCAAAAGTGGAGAGAGACGGAGAGTCGGTTTTAGTTACGCACCGTCATAACCATAGACTGTAAAAAATATGGACAAAGCGTTCCCCGGGTCTAACATGGACGTAAAATGAAGCCTGTTAGTGACTGGAAGCAGAAAGTATTCATGACCATGTTTATTAAGGTAATACAGTCTAGGTGAAGTTGGGCCCAAATACATGGACTTCTATGGGGCTATGGGTTTTTTGGGGTCCAGTGACAGCGCCACAACAGGCCATTATATGAACTTTCAGGAGTTTCAGGCTTCACAAAATATCTGTCTGACTGCCCCCCTGGTCATAACACAGGCTTGACAACGTGTCAAGGGGGTTCCATTAGCCACCTCTTTCCTCTCAAAGCGGTCGCACATTTCAAAATAAGAGGGGGGTTTTTGTACTTGAAATGTGATCATTCAACCTATGTTTTATTTTGGAATCGTACTGGAAATAGAAGTAGCTATGACCAGGAAGAAGCCTAGTTGACTTGAAAATGAATATAGAGACGTATTGTATATTGTAATATGCATTTGGGGTGGCGGTACGCCCTCTAGACAAGTGGTTCCCAAAGTGGGGTCCGGGGACCCCTATAGGGGTCCTTGAGGGAATTCCAGGGGATCCCCAGCTAAATGATAGTTGGGAACCAAATTGACCCTTATGGGTCTGTAACTCTGAGAGTGTACGAATATAACCAAACGGCGTCCGTTTGGTTCCATTTGTACACTCTCAGAGTTAAATATTAACCTTGATTTTACAATATACATTGGGGTCCCAGAGACAGAAATGCCATTACATAGGGGACAATAGCTTCATTCAGGTCAAACCGGGGCCCTTGAAATGAAAATGGTTTTAAAATCCTTGGCATAGTATTATTTTCAAATGTGGGTCCGTGGGCTAATGAGTATCTTTTTGGGGTCCTTTTTGGGAACCAGAGCCACTGCTCTAGAGGTTCTGGAGCCCCTTCTCGCTCCTATACCGGAACGCAGGAGGGAGGTTCCGGAGCTGAGCTCCGAAAAGCCCCGGCAGAGATGAAGCACTGCGGTACAAATGCATGACTGTACTGTAGTCGGACTTAAAGTTTGACAGAATGATTTAGCTGTTCTGCCAGATGTGATGATTAGGAGGCACAGGGGAAATTATCAAGATTCTGACGAGCGATTAATGACAGGTTTGTGCAGCGCATGCAGTTCTGTATTTATTAATGAAAGACGGCGGGCCAGTTAATTAAATGCTTAAGTTATTTAATTACATGATATTTGCAAACCAGCTCATTGTCTACAGTTGTCAAGTAGCCTAATACAACCCATAATAACCCCACGGTACCTAAAACAAGGACTTCAGATCCATACATTAGTGTCTGCATTTAGCAGCTCTATAGTCGTCCGAGTCCTGCAGTCAGCATTGGCCATGATTGGAGCATACCGTGTTAAATGATTAACTTTAAAATGTGAAATGCGTGAACTGTCCTCTGTTTTACCCAAATTAAAATACAAAGTGCATGGAGATATTAAGTGATACACTTTGATGAACACGAAGAGAGAGGAGAATTGGAGAGGACATGAGAGGAATTGGAGATGAGAGGAGACTAGAGAGGAGTGCACTACGTTTTTTTCGACTGCATTCCTCCTTAGCTGCCGTGTTCACCTCTTGTTTTGTTTCTATGGGAACCTGGAGCTTTTTGTCGTGTATACATTAAGTCGCCGCATGGCCTCTGGAAGCTCTGAGCACAAAGCACATATACTGTATACGGATAGATCCCATTTTTCCCAGATTTTAACACTAATATTCTCTTCTGGGGGTCCCCAGCTGCCACAAAACATTTTCAGATGGGGTCATATATCAACCAATCAATTTGGGGGTTCCGCGGCATGATGAAGAACTATTGATTTAGAAGGCATTTTGTATAGAATCAGCCTCATGTCTCTCTGCATCTAATCTGAAGCATAGTAATTCAACCTTATACCTTGCCAGCATGTTGCGCCACAGCTGGAGAGCATGCCATGTTTGCCCCGTTGGGCTGAGCACGGAGGGGAGCCTGCGTGGCCCCAATATGTCAGCACCTTACGCAGGTCTGCTGAGCTCCGTGCAGCGGGGAGGCGACCCCCTGCCCCCCCAGCCCCCATCCTGCCCAGAGCCAGTGTGAGCACCACCTGGCCCTGCATGGATGATGCAGAGCAGAGGGGGGGCAGGGATGGCCTTTCCTTGGCTGCCTCCCACCAAGCAGACTGCCTCCCCCCCCATGAACCAAGCAGGCTGCCTCCCCCCCATGAGCCAAGCAGGCTGCAGGGAAGAGCTCAGAGCCACTCTGAGCGTCGCTCCTGCTGGAGGTCTTGATTTCTTTCACAAAATAATTTTGAAGTTAATTTGTGAAAACGACATTTGCACATACACACGCACGCACGCACGCACGCACACACACACACACACACACACACACACACACACACACACACACACACACACACACACACACACACACACACACACACACACACACACACACACACACACACACACACACACACACACACTATTGAACAACTGCTTTGCTAAAATCTCACTTGACCTTTAGGGGTTTGGGTCAAAGTTTAGCTATACGTTTAGCTGCCACCTGCGTCACCACCTGACACCCGATCTGGGAACCCATTTGTAATTCTTAGTTCTTTTGTTTTCGAGACAGGAACTCAGGTTTGGATATACAGTACATACATTCTGCTATATCAGAATCTGTGTAGAGAGATTATATATACCTGCCACCCAGCACACACGTGAACCCTGTCCCCCGGAGGCGCACCACGCACAGACACACCACACGCCTCGCCGTTTTGCATCCCGTGTCCCGTCGACACCATTGCATTGTAAAGTGTGATTACATGTTTACCGGTGTCTCCTCCTATACAGCACATGATGGCATGTAATAATGCGACGGTGCCGTGACCTATACTACCATTTCACAGGGAGACGGGAAGCACAAAAGGAAATGGCCTGCTCCTCCTCGCGGCTCGCGGTCATACAATTTCTACACGCCCAATTTGCACTTCAATGGTCACGCATGCAGCGCCATACAATTTGCTGCTTTGTCACGATGTGCATTTCAACATGCGTGTGCTTAACCCATTCTGACCTGAGATCAGATTCATACGAGGTTTCCGCCGGACACACACTGGTCTGATGAACCCATTCTGACCTGAGATCAGATTCTAAAAATGTCAGTCGCTCTTCGATTTTTCAAAAATAGCAGACCTACAAGCTCGTATCGCGCCACTCGGTGGCGCGATATGAGCTTGTAGATCTGCTATTTTTAAATAGCTAAAGCATAACATGATGCTGACACCAAAATGGGTGCCCGTTCAGAATGGCATAATGTGCGATTGGCTATAGCCGAGCAAATGACGCGTTCTCTACGGTAAATATGGACAGATAACAGCCTATAGTGCAGACCATCAATGGCAGATAAGGAAGAGAGACTAGTCCGTTGAAACCGGGAAAGCAGATCTGTGTCTTTTGAGATTTTAGCGTTGGCTATTTAAAAATAGCAGATATAACAAGCTGACAAGCTGCCCGTCGGTTCGTGCCGCGCCGCGAGCTTGTACATGTGCTATTTTTTTACTTAAAATATATATATATATATATATATATATATATTGAAAGTGTGAGAACTATACTGATTTAGAATTTGTAGAATTGTTGAATCAGGTTTTAATGAACTAGATACTGATGTAGCTTAGGTAAAAGACACACACACACACGCACGCACTCTCACCTGCCATACGGGATGGATGGGTGTATACTGTTTTTACAGGAGAGGGTGGCTTCATAGCCTGTGATGTTATGGTCATTTTTAGAGGCAGCAATAGCATCGTTCCCCCCCATCCAGTGGTGAAATAACAGGCTCTGGGCTCATCCACAAAACCCAGAGGAGCACCCCCTTGAATCATTGCTACAATTTGAGCTATCAAATCATAATGGGGGACGATGAGATTGCCTTGCTTTTGCTGTGTGTGTGTGTGTGTGTGTGTGTGTGTGTGTGTGTGTGTGTGTGTGTGTGTGTGTGTGTGTGTGTGTGTGTGTGTGTGTGTGTGTGTGTGTGTGTGTGTGTGTGTGTGTGTGTGTGTGCATGTGTGCGTGTGTGTGTGCGCGTGTGCGCGTGTGCGTGTGTGCATGTGTGCGTGTGCGTGTGCGTGTGTGTGTGTGTGTGTGTGTGTGCGTGTGCGTGCGTGCGGTGGGTAAGCAAGTTTATGTTTCCAGGGCCTGTAGGCTCAGGTTAATGCTTTTAGAGAGCTTATTTGTTCTCCTATTTCCTGACAGAGATTTTTTATTTTATTGTGTAGCGTTGTGCATTTACTGCAGCATCCAGTCTTCTTAATTGGCGGAAATGGAAAATGTGCAGACCAGCCATTAACCATGTTTTTAGAGCAATTTCTCCATCTCCATGTATTAATTATTATTTTGTATTTTCTTTTTCAGTTTCTCATCTTTTTTCAGCCTTCCATCCGACAATATTGTCTTCACTCTGGTGATCTATGTTCAGATGCAACAAAATGTATACAGTACACCCTGTTTTTTGCTGTACCGTAGGCCTATATTATAATTAGCTGTTAAATGTCTGAAAATACACATTCAAATTGAATCCCATAAGTACTAACTGCATTCATCTCTCTCTCGGCTAAGGAGTCCTTGGCTTGAAAAACGTTAAAGAGCCACAATTAAATCTAAAATGTTGATGCCTGAACACCAACAGACATCCTGCATTATAGACGTTCTTTTGGACGTAGCAGATTAACATTACATGCAGCCAAAATGTTCATTGTCATTGAATGAGAGAGAGAGAGAGAGAGAGTGGATGGACGGACGGACGGACGGACGGACGGACGGACGGACGAAAGGGTGTGGGGGTGATTGCTCTTAGTCCAGAGACACTTATTACATGGTAAAGGTGTGGGGGTGATTGCTCTTAGTCCAGAGACACTTATTACATGGCAGCCTGTGCCATCACAGGAGCACAGGGGTCAATTCTTCCCCTCTCTGAGAGGGAAGTCATTTGCCACCATGTCTTTGTAAGAGGCAAGCTGGGCACACGGCGGAGAGCCTCTCCTCTCCCACACTGCATGCGGCTATAATGATCACCTCTGACAGAAAGAAGGGCCTGTGAAAATATAACGGCCACCGATATTTTCACCGCACAGCGCTTGTTCCACTCGCATTGATCCCCAACCCCCCCCCCCGCCCCTCCCCTCCCCCCTTGCCTATTTTCACACGGTAATGGATGGCGCGGTCCCTCCCCCGACCGCTGTTAGTACAAATAATTACTAATCAATATGCACTGGAGGCCTC
>NC_139712.1:51053102-51119225 GCF_964188405.1 Protomyctophum parallelum | reverse complement strand
GTGCAAAAACTTGTTTTGCACAAAGCGGCCTCCTGGTGGCGCTATAACAGGCCGTTCTGGAAAGTTTGGGGCAGAGGTTCATCGTTGGCATCCAGGGAGTGTGTGTGCAAAATTTGGCATCGACCGGGTTAACGGTGGCCGAGATTAGCTGCTCACGGACACACACACGGACGGACGGACGGACGGAGTGCAAAACATACTCTCCCCCCATGCCTTCGGCCTGGTGGAGACAATAATAGAAAGCTGACCACACTCTTTAAAGTAATGTTTCGTATGGCCCGGTGGGAATGTGGAAGTACACTATCACTCTATAGCTTCTATAGCACGGTATGACGGTTAATCTCCATATTTCTGTGCCAGCATTAGTTTTCTCACTTGCCATTGAACAGAGAAATCTGTGGCATTTCACTAGTGACAAATAGTTTTGAAACAATATTTAGTCGCATTTTGTCTCTCTCTCTCTCTCTCTCTCTCTCTCTCTCTCTCTCTCTCTCTGTCTCTTTCTCTGTGTCTCTCCCTCTCCTTCCTAGTTCCTTTTTTCCATTTCAACTCGCTCCGTTTATGAATCCGCGGTTATTGATTTTCCACAACGACGAGCATGAAGTCTATCAATGCTGCCGTCTCGAGAACTAAATCAATCGACGCCGTCCCATCGCGAGTGGGTAAAAAAGGAGACCTTAGCTTGGTTTCATCATTTAAAATGTGTCCACTTACTGTGCACCAATCCCCACCTAGACGTGGCCTCGCAGCCCACCTCAGTACAAGACACACCATGCACAGAAATATTATTACGATGAGGTTGTGTTGAAGATTCAGCTACAGTTTGGTTTCTGGTTCGTCCGAGTGCAAAATAAACAACCATACGGTATAAGACTATAGGTACAGGAGTGGCTGGTTCTAACCATATAGATACAGTGGCGTGCACAGACATTTAGAGGGGCAGGTGCTCAAGTGAAAAAAGGGCACCTTGTGCAGCGCATTTTGGTGCTTTAGCTATTGAAAAATAGCAGATCTACAAGCTCATAGCGCGCCACCGAGTGGCGCGCTACGAGCTTGTAGGTCTACTATTTGTTTATTTTTATCGAAGAACGACTGGCATAGAAACATAGCTTTAGATTGTGGGGGCCTAAATAATATAGTAGAAGCGTTTTTTAATCAAGATTTGATCAATGTCACCGCATGGTCCACACACTACAAATTAAAAAAAAAAAAAAAAAAACTTTATTTATTTATTTTAAAGAGCACATTGCCAAAAAGGAGCAGGGTGTGCTCTAGCACCCCCTAGTGTCTATCTGTGCACGCCACTGCATAGATATATATAAGAAAGCTAGATGGCTCACTCTGGCCAATGGAGAGCGAGAATGGTATACTAAGACTTTTACCAGTCCGTGTACACAGTACTACACTAAGACCTGTACCAAAGGGGGGTACAGGTCTTAGTGTACACTAAGACCTGTACCAAAGGGGGGTACAGGCCGGCTTCACATGGATTACACTTCTCCCATTTCTTCTCCGGAGTTGTTGTTGTGTGTACAGTATGTGGCAGTAATGATGACGAATGCACAGATATGGTGGCGGCGGAACACTGTAATTATTGCCCCTTACAGTGAGCAGGGTCTGACGTACGGAATCAGGAGGCATGCAGGTCAGGCTGCCCCCCCCCCATGCTTCTAGCTAGCCTATAGCCATGCATGGAAATGTATGCCCTGCTGTGTTCCTGAGGGGGGTGGGTGGGTGGGTGGGTGTGTGTGTGTGTGTGTGTGTGTGTGTGTGTGTGTGTGTGTGTGTGTGTGTGTGTGCGCGCGCTCGCGAGAGTGCACCTGCTGCTACACTGTGTGGGAAGGAAAGACAAAGCTGCAATCAGCACGACTACCTTGCGTGTATTTTGTGTGTGCGTGCGTGCACTCCGTGCAGTATGTACTGCATGCGTATGCAAGTGCATAAGTGTGTGTATACGTGTGTGTGTGTGTGTGCGCAAGCATGTGACAGGTGTACAAATGTCAGTGCACAACTGCACATGCGCGCGCATGTGCTTCTCTGTCTTCATGCTGTATAACACAATACATGTGGAAAGAACGGATATGGTTTAAACATGCCTGGCAGCCTGAGTTCATTTGGAGGTGACACAAATCACTTTCGCAACATTGCTTCTCACCTTTTTTTTGGTGTGAGATGGCATTTGTCACACTGGCCCAGATAAAGACAATGATCTCCACTTGTGACATTTATATGATGACCAATGCGACGGCCTTGTCAATCACATTATGCCCCCCCCCCCCCCATGTCTCGTTTTGATGTGGATCCTCATTAACCCATTCTGACCTGAGATCAGATTCATACGAGTTTTCCACTGGACACACACTGGTCTGATTAACCCATTCTGACCTGAGATCAGATTCTAAAAATGTCAGTCGTTCTTTTCAATAACTAAAGCATAACATGATGCCAACAGCAAAATGGGTGCCCGGTCAGAATGGGTTAATGCCAAGCAAATCTTTATTTTTGTAACAAGCAAACCGGCCACCACTCTGACCTGGCAATATCGTCTTAATACTATTATTATGAATGAACTCCGTCTACTCCTGAGAATTGGCATGTCTATATCCTTCATTATACAGTTTCTGACTATATGGTTTCCCATTAATTAACCCTGAGATCAGATTCTAAAACTTTCTTCTAAATCCTGACAGTTTTCTGAAAAAGCTATGTTTCTATATGTCAGTCGTTCTTCGATTTTTCAAAAATAGCAGAACCTACAAGCTTGTAGATCTGCTATTTTTCAATAGCTAAAGCATAACATAATGCTAACACCAAAAGGCTTCCTGCACAAAATGGGTTAAACTCTCTAGAGTACACTTGTGAGTCAGGGTCTACTCTCTGAGTTGGCTCCGTGCGTGGACTGTACTAGGACTGTACTAGGACTGTACTAGGACTGGACTGTACTAGGACTGTACTAGGACTGTACTAGGACTGGACTGTACTAGGACTGTACTAGGACTGGACTGTACTAGGACTGTACTAGGACTGGACTGTACTAGGACTGCTCACAACGTGTCACACAACATAGATCTGCTATTGAAGAATGAACGATTAATGTCTTTTCACTTTTGTGCAAGGTCAGGAACATGTAAGGGAACTATAAATTCTTTGTTAAACAGGTCTCTCGGGTTCCCAAATCATACTTTAAATCAATTATTCAGACCATTTCAGACGAAGGAATCTGGGCATGTCTGGGACAGAGGAGTGCTTGTGTTGTTTCACTTGTGTGACGTTTGGAAACCGGTGCTGACCTGTTCCATAGCGACTCAAACCGGTGCTGACCTGTTCCATAGCGACTCAAACCGGTGCTGACCTGTTCCATAGCGACTCAAACCGGTGCTGACCTGTTCCATACCGACTCGGAGAGCATGTTCGTTTGGAAACCGGTGCTGACCTGTTCCATACCGACTCGGAGAGCATGTTCGTTGACGTGCAAGTCCGGCGGGCTGCAAAGGAGCAAAGGCTGCTTTCAAAAACCGTTCTCTATTCAGCAGAGAGTAAAACCAAATGAGGCCTCCACCTCCCGCCGGTCCATACAATCTAGCACTAACCTAAGAATAGAACGGTTCAGAAATAATTGGGATGGACCCTTAAATCACGTGATACACACATGCAACATTTTAACCTGTGTGCGTGTGTGTGCGTGCGTGCATGCATGTGTGCGTGCACGTGCGTGCGTGTGCTATACTGCTGTGTCCATTAATTGCTCTGTGTGAATATTTAGGCTCATTAAGAGGTGCGAGACCCTCTGTCAGCCCCCGCCCCCCATGGACAGATGGCACACTTCTCCATTAGAATGCTGTTTAGCTAATTAGCAGGGCAACGCCCACTTCTGTGCACCCCACCTCCCAACACACACACACACACACACACACACACACACACACACACACACACACACACACACACACACACACACACACACACACACAATATAAGCCCTATTTGGTGCCTGGAGGGGAAGGGTCAAAGCTCTGCGTTTGCCAGTTCATATCAGCAGGACACCACGGGGAGGAGGAACGGAGCTCGGAGGGCCGTGGGGGTGAATGAAGGGGAGAGGAACGGAGCGGGGGGGGGGGCCATCTGGCTGACCTATCTGCCAACGCCAATACATACCAGGGAGAAGATTCACGGCATTGAACCAGACTGAACTAAAGGCTGTGCCCTGCTGGCCTATATAAGTGTCACTATTCACCGGAGTTAACGTCAGGTACAGCAGTATGCAGTATACCTAGTTTGGCTCAATGCACTGCTCGTTGTATTGAGAGGATGGTCCAAAGCTTGACTTTCTTTTTTTAACACGTTATTTTTTTTATCCCACGATTTTGTAACCCATTTCTCACCCCTGTGTCAATCATCTAATGTGATCCTGGGCTCTACACACCCTCCGCCAACCTGGGGAGAGCAACGGACTTGAACTCATGCTTCCTTCATGCCTGAGTGTCCAAGTTGCTCCTTTACACCTGACAGGGGGGAGTTTCCCTGGTTGGACGTAGCGCGTGGAAGGAACACGTTATTCCGACCAGTTCCTTTCCCCTCCATCAGGCGCCCCGGGCTGGCCAGGGGGAGGTAGTTTAGAGACCAGGATTACTGCATGTTTTTGTGAGGGTACCTACCCTAGGGGACACGGGGAGAACATGCAAACTCCACACAGAAAGGCGACAGCACTACCAACTGTGCCACCGTGCCCAAAGCTTGACTTTCTGTTAAGAACGTGTGCTGGAGACTCCAAACAGTCGGCTTTTGAAGTGCCACAGCGTCAGTCATCATGAAACAGAAACGAGCACGTTTCGGCTGCCTTGGTCAGTGTTTGAACCGCCAAGTACAATTGTGATGTACTTTAACTTTACTGGAGTATTTCCCTTTTTTAATACTCCAATACATCTCAGAGGCAAATATTGTACTTTTTATTCCACTACAATTATTTGAAGACTTTAGTTACTAGTTTTGTTGATTATTATTACAAATTCAGACCTATATAATATATACTTTGGCAATTAGAAAATAGCAGATCTACAAGCTCACTTGTAGATTGCTTTGCAAATATTTTGCCAATACCTTTGTACTTTTTTACTTTAGTAAATGTTTAATACCGGACTCATACTTGTAACAGACTATTTGTACAGTAGGATATAAGACTACTACTTTTACTTAAGTAAAAAATGTGAGTACTTCTTACATCACTGCAGCATGCCTATACTGATCGCAGCCATTTAATATTCAGAATGACAACATCATCATCATCATCATCATCATCGTGCGAGAGGACACTAGCTGGAGATGTTGGCTACTGGTCGTTCATGGCGGGCGGGGGGTGATACAGGGGGGTGATACAATCCTCCTTATCGTGTCACCTAAAAGCGCGTCGAGCACCTCAGAGAAACGTCTATATGCAAATGTCTACGCAATCCATCATGATGATGTGGAAACGAGACACATTTTGGACTTTAATCACAAACATGCCTCCATAAATCAACGGACAGGCCTCACAGTGTTGGGGTTGAAGGGGTAGGGGGGTGGCGGATGGATGGAGGAGGAGGAGGAGGGGGGATTCCTGTCCAAATGATGGTCACACGCGGACAAACCGACACCAGTCAAGCTGACATTTCGCTATGCATGCGGACAACAATCAAGTCACAGTTGATCAGCTGTGGAGGCCGAGGGGAAATCCCTCAGCGTTACGCACACTTGCGTCTTGCGCGCACACGCACACACACACACGCACGCACGCTCGCGCGCACGTGCAGACGTGAGCACACAGACGGTCTATAGTCTCTGAGGATGTGTGGACTGTGTGGACCTACAGTGTGCCTCCTGCTAACTGCCTACTCCAGGCCCTCGGGCTATGGGGCATTCACTGATCTACATCCATTGGAGAGAGAGACAGAGAGACAGAGAGAGAGAGAGAGAGAGACATGGCTGAAGGGGAGGATCCCAAATACACCCCTTAATGAATGTGACATTTAGCTGATATTTACATGCTGTGTATGGCACCGAATTAGCACGCCCAGCACTAAGCTCGGGATTAAACAAAGCTTCGGCAATTACACACAATCAATCATGCAAAGATTGTAACTGTAGGTTACCTAGTGCGCAGCTTAGCCAAGGCACCCACTTAGTCCGGGTGCACGTACCTTCATTAAAATGTCACACCGCCATGTAATTTGCATAATGGGCTGAAGCGCAAGTTTAAACTTTCAACCGTGTCCATCTGTCTGCGGCTGAAATTGCACCGACAGGCTCGACAGGAGGTAAATATGTCTTATCGGAAGTCATTTTGCGCCCGGCTGTCGAGAACTAACGCCATGCGTCGAACCTCTGTCGGGATGTTTGTTTACCGTTTACAGCGATTGCCGCTGCCAAGTAGGCTGCCATATTATGTGAAAGGATTTGAAAGGACATTGTTTAGACGGCTAGCTACGGAATCTGAAGTTTCACCACCAACAAAACAAAAGGCTTTGGCAAGTGTAAGTCTCACTCAGGGTTCATTTGACATACCGCATTGTGGTGGACATTTTTGTCAAAATTATATATTCGCATATTTCCATCGAAATAATTAGTAAAGTGTGCCGCTTGGGATATTATTTACATTATGAAGAGAGGATATATACAAAAAATATATAATTTTGAGTGATGGAAATAAGCGAATTAGCACAACACCTCATAGCCCCATTCAATTCCCATTCAAGTCAATGCAATTCATGTAGGGCTTATGGTAGGGGAGATAGCCAATAAGGAACTTTTGCACAAAATAACACTTGGACCTCTTTGGTGGGGACGTAAAAACTACAAAGAAATGTAAGAAAGCCTTTTAGTATGGAATTCTCCTTTAATCATACGGTATAAATACTGTAGCTACAGCAGTGGGTATGTACAGTATATGTATATGTGAATGACGGGGCAGTGCGGGTGCCATTTATATTGATCGGCTGACGGAAAGCAGTCTGCCATCAGCACGCCTAATGGAGACGTGAACGACAGACAGACGGAGGTAGTGGAGACACGAACCGCTTGCATCAGCAAGGTTCAGCTCACGCCGTGCAGGAAGGAACTAAAGGCAGGCAAGGGTCTTGTATCTACAAGGCCCTGTCAGGACCTCAAACGACGGGAATTACTGTTACAGAGGAATGAATGTCATTCCACTCACCGATGTGAGTCGGGAGACTGTGTCTAGTGCAATGTAGCGTGGAGTGCAAGTGCACGCGTGCGCGCGTGGCTCACACGGCCTGTCCTGGGGTAGGATCAACTCTCAGGTGATTGCCACTCTGTCTGGAATTAGTTCCCTCGCTTATATTTGCATATTGCCATGAGGAGAGAAATGTCAGCCTCCCCTAATAGTATCATGGCTACTGCTTGTGCTCTGCATGCGTACCAAAGTCATGGTCCAAGTTAATTGATTCGTCTCACAGAGACACCACGTGGTGAAGGTTTATGCCTATAGTCAAAGTCCCAGTTGACATAATTGACATTTTGAAGTCAAAATTCAAGCGCTCATGGCCGTGTTTACTCAGAAAGGGCCTTATGAGTGTGTGTGTCGAGTTGCCTCAGTCTGTGTGACGATGAGTTATGTAAGCAGTCTCATAACACACGCATCGACACCAAATGCTGAAAGAACTCTTGTCATCATCATATTTATTCATCAATTATGGCACAGATGAGGCAGCAATTAGGAAGTGAATTAGCTCTATTAATCTGCAGCAGTCAGCCTTTCATTGTTTCTCTCTCTCTCTCTCTCTCTCTCTCTCTCTCTCTCTCACTTTCTTGTCTTGTCACCTTTGTCCACTCTCACCTTGTGTGTGTGCTTGTGCCCCTGTATCGGGAACTGCCCATAGATCCGAAGTCCCGTTAGTCCGAACATGCACTGCTCCCGTGCTTGCGGTTAGGTTTAGGTTAGGGTTAGAGATAGGGATAGTAATTTCGGAACAATGAACCTTCTAACTAATAATAATAATAATAATAATAATAATAATAAACTTTATTTATATAGCACCTTTCATACATAAATGTAGCTCAAAGTGCTTTACAGAGCAGAAAAAATAATAAAAACAAAAGCAAAACAAAACAGCATTAAAACAATAGGACAACAGCGCAGTGTCAAATCAGGAGAAGGCAGTGGTACAAAGATAAGAACAGATAAAGCAGGGCAACGACATTAAAAAACGACAATAAAAAACAAGCAGTAATACAATACAGTGAGGACATGAATAAAAAAATAATAAAAAAAATCACTTAAAAGCAATGTTGTAGAGGTGGGTCCTGAGAGCTGCAGAGGTCCCATCTGCAGGCTTCCTCCCCAGCCTCTTAAGAGAGCCACAAAGGCCTTTAATTATCCCTGACCTTCTGGCTGTGTGTCCCCCGCACTCTGGGCCTCCACACAGCTCGTATACACTCCTCAGCCCCCCACCTTTCTCTCTTCTGCTCGCGCGCTCACTCCCCGTGTCTGTTGGTCCCTCGAACGCGTTCAAAACAATCCTCCTGCTGCTCCAGACCCTTAATTGCTGCCATTTCCAGAGACAAAGACTGTGTGTGGCGCAGGGCGATCCGCAAGGTCAGCCAAGGAGAAGGACTCCTATCTATCACACCTGTGTGTGTGTGTGTGTGTGTGTGTGTGTGTGTGTGTGTGTGTGTGTGTGTGTGTGTGTGTGTGTGTGTGTGTGTGTGTGTGTGTGTGTGTGTGTGTGTGTGTGTGTGTGTGTGTGTGTGTGTGTGTGTGTGTGTGTGTGTGTGTGTGTGTGTGTGTGTGTGTGTGTGTGTAACTATTCTAGTGAACATGTGGTTCACAGCACTGCTGTGAACCCTGTTGCTGTGACTGCCCTTTATTCCAGTCAGCTGCTATTCTAGACACAAAGCAAGAGAGCTGAAACCGGTGATTAGCAGCTAGCAAAGACACAAATGTCTAACGTACCATGTACCCAAGGTTCCATGCAGCTTTAGATGCAACATGCATTACCAACTCCTCTTTTAAACGACGTGCACATCATGAAATCCGTTCAAATGCAGATAATTTCGCTGCATTCTCTGCATACTCCCACGTTTTAAGTAAAAGTATCAATACTGTCTGCAATGCAGGCATAATCTGTTGCAAGTTAAGTTCAAAATGTAGGCAGAGTAAAAGTAGCCAACAAAGGTATTGGCTTCAACAGCTTCTAAAAGTAGGCCTACCAGACCCGGTACCACAGGGGAGCAAAAGGGCTCATTTCAACCTTTTTCATATCAAGGCCCATTTCTTTATTCTGCATTTGAGCCATGGACCACCATTTGATGAGATTTAGCCTCTCGGACCCCAAAACTAATGAACAGGTTGTTGTCGTTTACTGATTTTGTCCACAATTTCATGCTGTCGGGTAGGCCAGCCAGGTTAGACTATGGAAAGGCAAACGATGGCTGATGAAATGTTTGCTAAACAAAGTGAAGTGGAGTTCCCCCTCTTGCAGGATGATGTATGGGGCTGGGGGGACGATGTATGGGCCTGAGGGGACGATGTATGGGGCTGGAGGGATGATGTATGGGCCTGAGGGGACGATGTATGGGGCTGGGGGGACAAGGTGAACTCCATTTGTTTCTCCAGACTGTGCACCGACACTCACTGTACTCGCGGACGGTGCTGTTTATGGCCACGGGTGAATGGAGAAAGCAAACATGGGCTGCAATTAAGACCGAGCCTCATTGAATTTCACACATTTCAAATTTAGATTTATCACCTAGTACGACGGTGCCCTTTGTTCACGCCTCTCTTCGTTGTGAGTACGTTGAACCAATAAACGGTTGATTAGCGGGTAGAGCAACTCGTCTAATTAGCCTTGAAGCGCACAATTTAGAATTGAAGCGAGAGTGTGTCACCCCCCCCCCCCCCCCATGACACTAGCATGGACCCAAAATTCACAACTCCTGCGGATAATATGTGTTCCACCTGCTACTGTACCACCACCAGCAACCCATGGCAATTACAGTCGATGCAGTTTTTTTTTTCTTTTTCTTTTTCCTCACTTATTTTCTTTTTCCGTCAACAAAGGATAACTTGCCCGATTTCAGCATGTCCAACCAATGGCATTACCATGGAGACTATAATTATGTGCGTGAGAGATTTGTCAATATATGCAAGAGAGTTGCCAAGGAAACAGGAGATGAAAGAATTGTATGGGTTTCATGTCAGAAGGTGGGGGGGGGGGCGGGGGGGGGCAGAAGAGCAGATGAGGGCCGATGTGGAAATTATAGGGTGCAAAATAATCACTTGTGATCATTTGCATGCCACATGTACATCACATAGTTGTCATAGTACATTTGCATGCCACATGTACATCACATAGTTGTCATAGTACATTTGCATGCCACATGTACATCACATAGTACATTTGCATGCCACATGCACATCACATAGTACATTTGCATGCCACATGCACATCACATAGTACATTTGCATGAGACACACTATAGTACACGCACATGCATTGCGTTTAGAGCCCGATGCTGATTGATGTCGCGGTGGATTTAATTTCATTCTTGGCCTCAGAAGTCAGACGGTGTCAGAATGTGGCGACCGCAGTACAGTATAGGCAGGATGTTCAAGATAAACGTTGTGTGAGAGACATGACAGCGGGAATACAGGAAAGCGAGCCAGGCCGGATGGGAACAGGCCGCAGCGGAGCGAGCGAGACTAACATTTTAGGATGCGGCGTCTTGTTAGTTTGTGTTCGGCCTGGTGTATCTGTCATTTAGCTGACTTGTGCAATTGCCCTATCCGATTTGTATTTGTGTTGAAAGCTGCGCACGCACGCACGTGCACACACACACACACACCTAATCATATCCCCTCCAGCATAAATAGGCATCCTTCCCCTCTCCTAATTGGCAGACCATATAGCAGACTGAGAGCAACAACATCAGCGCATGATACGTCAGACCTAGAATTAAGTGTTTTACGTGTTTGTCCCCGTTCTCGTTTAATTAGACACTGATCAAAGTACTTCTTGATTTGATAGGACGCAGAAAAACAACTTTACAGTGTAAATCAATGGGAAAATAAGCGCAAGTCTGACTCGATTAGCAAGCCAGTTGGAAGTTTGTTTGAGGCTTCAAAATAATCTGTTCCACATAAATAACATTTACATTTACTCAAGTACTGTACTTAAGTACACTTTTGAGGTATTTTACTTCACTGGAGTATTTCCAAATTGATATGCTTTTACTCCACTGCAATTATTTGAAAAATTTAGTCACTAGGTACTTTGCAGATTTTAATTATTATTACAAAACACACATTCTAAAGCGGTTAGTCCCAATACTTGATTCTGATTGGCTGGTTACCGTCACGTGACCGTTGTAAATTTCACCGATAACCCACACGTTCAATCACTTTATATCATTCCCAGCTGATTCCGCAGCTCTGTAGCTGTACTGGGTAGGGGAGCGCTTGATTGCTTTACAAACTCATGCCGTGCGGTGCCGTCTAAGCACCGCCCGGCTCATAATACTGTGAATGTGTGGCTCCAGGCAGCCAACATAAGACATCAAGCGCTATTCTCCCGTCACATAGCCTACTTGCCGAGCAAAACAAGAAGTGATGTGAAGTGACTGGAGGCCCCAGCTTACCGGGTATTTTACAATGGCTGGGAGGTAGAAGACCCTCCGCTGCGCGTCGGGTCTGCCTACGCCTCCCAGCCATTGTAAAATACCCGGTAACCTGAGACCTCTCGTGGCTTATTGCTTTATTATTTTATTAACCACTTAATTCCCATATATATTTCGGCCCATCTACATTGTGAGCTTGTATTGTAGATCGGCTATTTTCAAAAGATTTGTATACTTGAAATGGGACATTCTGCATAATGAGTGCGCTTTTACTTTTGGTACTTTCAGTACATTTTTATGCCAATTTTTTTGTACTTTCACTCACGTACATTTTGAATTTGGAACTACATTTACTTGTAATGGAGCATCTCTATATTGGAGTATTGATACTTTTACTGGGAAATGGGAGTTATTTTTCCACCCCTGCTCTTTGGGAAAGTAGAAGCTTTGTGTGTTTTGCCCATAGCACTTACCCCACCCCCTTAGATAGCATTTCTGTAGACTTAGATAGCATCTGATACAGACTTATAGCATGTTATGTAGACGGCACTATAATTGCATTGTATATAGTCATAGCACGCCATAGTAGCCTACATATGTATAGCATAGTAGTATATATATATATATAGTTTATATGTATAGTCTCATAATATAGATATTCCACTGTTACTTTCTTAGCTTACGCATGTTTTATGATAAATGCTTTTATGTGATGTATTCCCATGCTTTTGTTCTTGCTTATTGTAAGTCGTTCTGGATTAAGAGCGTCTGCTAAATGCCTACATTGTAAATTGTAAATTGCCAGGGCATTGTGTGGCATAAAACCTTTTTTTTCTTTCTTTTTTTTTACTTTTCCAGAAACTATTTTAAATGGTAGTGATTCAGTGCTACTTTCAGCTTTATGCACCATCCACTGCAATGATAGCTCTGGTTCATCACGTTTGTAATTTGAACATTGCGTAGGTTGGGAGCTACCGCTTGCGCGCAAGCACACGTACATAACCTGCGTGTACACACACACGCGTGTGCCATGGCAGGCAGGCAGGCAGGCAGACAGACAGACAGACAGACAGACAGACAGACAGACAGAGCTAAAACACTATAGTTTTCAAACTATGAACTCTGAGAGGTCTCAACATCGCAAGCAGCATACTTAACATCAGAAATTACTGTCTGGTCTTTTGTAATGCTATTCGAAAAAATACAATTGGTTTTGTGTGGATACAGAAACCTGATGATTGACGCGTCTCAATTTCGTCAATGTGTGTGTGCACGTGTGCGCGCGTCTGTGTGTACGCATACAGTATGCAGTTGTGTGTGGGACTTCATTAATGTATCCCTTTATATGCTTGCAGCTCATTTACCAATTTACCTTCTCAAGGGTTCATGTACCAGATGTGTTGTAGCCATCTTGTAACCACACAATGACATACAGCTCCATCTCACTGAATTTGAATATTTTGTAAAAGTTCATTTTCTTCTGTAATATCAT
The DNA here is from genome assembly GCF_964188405.1 of Protomyctophum parallelum. NCBI lineage: Eukaryota > Metazoa > Chordata > Actinopteri > Myctophiformes > Myctophidae > Protomyctophum > Protomyctophum parallelum. The sequence goes on along the minus strand of NC_139712.1, from coordinate 51,106,126 downwards.
TTAAAAAGTGAAACTTTCATATATTCTCAATTCATTGTGCATAAAGTGAAGTATTTAAAACTTTTTTTGTTTTAATCTTGATGATTATGGGGTACAGCTCATGAAAATCTAAAAATCCTATCTCAATTAATTAGATTATTTTACGAGACCACTAAAATGAATGTCAGTACACCAATTACTAGTAGTTTTGGCTCTGTGGGCAGGTGCCAAATCGAGCTGGAATGGAGAATTAGCATCTCCATGATGCTTGTCAACATACTGAAGCACAATGTACTCTAAAAGGATGGCTGTGTTGAAACCATTGTTAACTTTTCACTGTCAGTGGACCAACACCAAGCACATAACATGGCCTAAATCATCAGTGCGTATATTTGGCTTTGTGGGCAGCTGCCAAGTGCTGCTGGAAAAGGAAAATCAGCATCAACATAAAGCTTGTCAATGTATGGAGGCACACAGTGGTGTAAAATATCATAATAGATGGTTGTGTTGAGACTCTGGCCATGACAAAACACAGTGATGATTTAGGCCATGTTATCTCAACTTATCTGCATGGTGTTGGTCCACTGACAGTGAGAACTTACGAATGGTTTCAACACAGCCATCTTTTTAGAGTACATTGTGATTCAGTATGTTGACAAGCTTCATGGAGATGCTAATTTTCCTTTCCAGCTCGATTTGAGTGTGCTGCCCATTGGTCCAGAATCAAGCTCAGTAACCAGGTTTCAAACGGACCATGTCCTGACTCTTGTCACCATCAGCGAGAGGAATGGATACCGGAGGCACATAGCTTCTCAAATATTGATCAGTGGAGGGAGTTGAGTGTGAGCCACCTAGTCACAGCCAGTTACTGTCCCCTAGGACTCTGCGCCGTGCAGGGTATAAAAGGCTATGCAAAAACAAAGCGAGCTAGTGCTCACTGCTCACACAGTCCGTCTGTTGCTGTGCTGTGCTAGTTCGGCAGGTTCCCATGGAGGTCTCCCTGGGTAGACGGGTGTTCAGCGGGGGCACCTACGTATGCGTGGATTCAAGTTCTCAGTCGCCGCAACTGATTTCATTGTCATTTGGATTCCATAGAAGCCAGCATTTCTTCTTTGGAAGCAACATGTTGTGAGATCTGCTATTTTCAGTTATTAGTTATTTTCAGGATAGGCTGATAGTTATTTTAAGATTAGAGTCTTTGAAGTGTTCAAACTCGCAATAGAATACATGTTTAGAAGCATCTTCCATAAACATGAATAGGTTCAAGCATCAATCTGTGATTACTTCAACTCGTTGGCTGTATCTGTATGCATAGAAGAGCAAGGTTTAGAATGATACCTAAACATCATCATTACACTTTCAGTCATGAGTTTTGATTTACCACATTTATTCCAAGACTACGGCAGAGGAGAGCTTTGCCTGATGTCTCCGATCACAATGTCAGCAGCGTGAACTTGTCTGGCTTCTCCATCGAAGACGACACATAATATTGTGCTTGCCGTGCACAATGAATACAGTGAATACAGTGAGAGTTTAGAAAGCCCCATGGGATGCATTGGTGCCCAATGATCTAAACAATGAAAGTCTGCACAACAGCATTACTCCTGAGTTACTGTAAGTGTTTAGTTTACTTTAAAACACAGAAAAATACTTTGGCATTATATTCATCTGATGGCCTGATCTATAAGTAAACTACCTTTTTTAATGGGGCTGTAACTTTTACTCCTGTTGTCTCACTGCCATATGCCCAAACCATGTATCTCTCTAACACACACACACACGCACACGCACACACACTTGGACGTCTGCCATTGATCTCCCCAACACACACCGGGCACGGCACAGCATCAGGTGCACGGCAACATTTCGAGTCATCCCATGCCCAGACGAGCTTCTCATCCCCATGACTACAGGCCTGGTGCGGGGCGACGGCTGGCCGACCGTCCAGTCCGCTGCCAGGAACCTGATGCGGGCTGCAGATGCACACCAAGTGACACAGGGTCCCCTCACCCCGCTGGCACGGACCCCCGCCCCGGCCATCTGGTGCCCCGAGAGCAGCTGCCACTCAGTCATCATCAGGCCTGGCCTGCCCACCTGCAGGACATGGCTCTCCGCTGTGGCCTTCCTGAAACGGCTTCACGTCCAGCAGTGAGTTATCTCCTGCCCGGTATACCGGCGCTCCCATGGGACAACTCTCTGAAGCTGTTCACAGACTTGTTTTCACATAGAGAACACACGTGCGTACAGAGCTATAGTCACTCAGCCTGGCTACGTTCAGAGGAGACCCTAGTGTGTTTCAGCAGATTGTCACAGCGCCTGCATATAGGAGACAAAGAGGGATGGGGTGGTAGCTAGCGGGCAGCCAGTCACTTTGTCATGGCCGTCTGGACTGACATGTTGAAGAGGAATAGATGTGTCGCCGGGGCAGACGAGTTCGCATTGAAGCCCCCATCAATTCTTCCCCCGTCAATCAATGTTGAGCTGAAAGAACCCCCCCCCCCCCGGCAGAGGGTAGGGGGGGCGGTCAGGGCTGCTTGATGGAGGAACCGATTTGACTGATGACATTTCACTGGACATTAGCGCTTTTGCTGCCTTTCAATAAATCCCCGTCAATATAGCCACCGCTTTTCATATGGACATGCAGCGCTTCCTCTCTTCAGAGCCCATTTGTTTTTGTCTTTCATTTCATTAACTCAGATGTCGGGGCCGAAGTGGGCAGCTGTTATTTGTTTGTTTTGTGTCGTGACATTTCCTTTGACGTGGGCCATGCATCAAGAGGAGCCATAATCTCTGCCCATCTAAATTGATTCTCTTTCAAAGGGAGAACCGCTCCAGATCTGCCACAAAGTTGCGCCGCTATTTGTAGAGTGAATTTGTAAACCTCAGCCAGCTCTTCAACTCACCATCAATGAGGACAGTTAAAATGCAACAGTTAAGTGCTTGGAAACAAGAATGAATTGATGCCAGCGTGTTATTTTCTATAATGACTCCCTCGCCTGCCGGTTTTGACCCTTTGTAAATGTTATATTTCCATTTCTAAATGTCCTTTTTGAAAGGGGATCAGATAGCACCACTGTTACTCATATCAATGCTTTGGTGAACATTCCTGAAAGGAGTTTGTTTACACGTCTATGACCACATCAGAACATTCTGAATGATTTAATTTGAAGCCAGATCATGAACAGCCTCGCGCTTTGGGCTCGGCAGGCGTGTTCTAGGCGTGTTCTAGGGGGACGGGGATTTAGTTGGGGCTATATGCAAATGCTGGAGCCGTTTTAGCCACATTAAAGGTCCCTATATACACCAGAAGTATGACGAATAAACCAACACACTCTCACTCCCCAAAATGCATATTGACGTCTCGGGACAAATGTGACCAAACGTTTGACTGGAAGGGGTACCCTTCCCTTCCCTTCCGAAGCTGTGCCCGATATATGAGCAGAATCATAACTCATGTCTCCCTTAGAGTCAACATGCGCCGTCGAGGGTACCCCCTTAACCCTGGAACACCCAGCGTTGCAATACTACAACATATTTTAATTAATTAATTAAATAAATAAAAATGTTCTTTTTTCAACTAAACGTCATAATTGATGTTCATTGCAATGCCATTGGTCATGATATTTGCATATAAATACCCCCCCCCCCCCCCCCCCCACAGAGGCTGAAATTCATACAAATTAAACATCTCTGGACTTCCTCTACAAAGTCCTATAGTACTAGTAGTACAAGTAGTAGTAAGGTTGAAATCTCTTTTTTGCAAATAGAAATATATCCGGGTGTTACGGGGTTAAAGTCAACAGTTTGCCGTCTTGGGAGTGAGAATGTGTTGATTAAAAAGTCAGAAAATCTAACTATTTGGTCATTCATCCAGGTTGATGCTCAGTCAGACTGAATAATTTAGAACATGCAAGGTGATCTATGAAACCTATATGAAAAACCTTAATCTGCAACCCAATTTGAAACAGTTCCAGAAGTACCCCCTTTATCCTCATCATTGGACTTAGTAGCATTATCCTGTTCTGTAGGACTTTGGATTACTTTCTGGTGCAGTGGCTTTGTGGTTAACGTATCCGAGAAGTGTGATTACAGTCTTGATACGTTTCAGAATTCACACTCGCATGCAGGCCTCCCTGCCGTACGTAGCCCGACAGGAGACCCAGCTCTCAGTTAGATCAGGCTCTCATCACCACCATCATCTTTGTACCGCACCAGCGCACCGAGTATCTAACACACTCTGCAGATAACGAGAAACTGTACACACACACACACACACACACACACACACACACGCACACACACACACACACACACACACACACACACACCACTAAGATAAATGTCACTAGGCTCCCCATCCTCCTCCTTCCCAGATAAAGGCAAACAGAGATGAAAGCCCCCTACGAAAATGTATCAGGGTGGACACATTGTTGTGTGTGTGATAGCATCGACGTAGAGAGAGGACATGCAGGACACACAATCCTCAGGGTTAAAATTAACACTGCAGATTGTGCCGTGATGCACAAGGAGGATAGAAGACAAATACAAATGTGTTCAGAGCAAACACGGAATGATCACCCCCCCCCCCCCCCCCCCCCCCCCACCACCACCAATGGCTGCACTTTGGAGCCCTGAGATCTTCAATATATAGCTCATAGGGTGTTACATCGTTGATGGAGCACTTATCCAACTGGGTAATGCAGTACCAGGAGGAGCAATTTGGAGCTCAGCCAGATCACATTGGGGCTGCCAGAGGGATGTGATAGTCGATGGGGAATTGGGAATTGGCTTTACTAAATTTGGGACTTGAAGGGTAGAAAAAGGTGTATCTTTTGTCTTGAAGGGGCATGTTTTGCACAATAACATGTTAGTCTTTTCATTATGTCTGCCCACGATCTCTGTGATTCATACAGTAGGCCTACGTTTGTTTACCTTTAGTCACTGATACTAAAATCAGATATTAATTTTTTTCTATGAACCATGTGACTTGACACCCATACTGTTATAGATTTTGAAAAGAAAGAAATGTCTGTCGGGGCCGGTCAGGGCCCATGCAGGGGAATATTCAGTGGTGATGAAACAGTGGCGTAAATGGCGAGACCAAACGTCACCTCTCATCTAGTTTTAGGAATGTCTAAGAAGGGAGCTCATTGGAACGGTGGAACCAATAAACAAAATGTTGTTTTTATGTAGGATTGTTTCTTTGTTGAGGAGCCATCTGGAATGATTTATTGTGCTCTATTAAGTTATTAACACAAAATCTAGGGGAAAAGCAACAAAGTGTAGGCCTTGCATGCTGTTGAGCTCATGAATCATTCTCTAGCAGTCCTGTTTATGCGTTCAGGCTATTACACTGTGGACACGGTGAAGGGCAGCGATTTGCAAGTCGGCCAACTTGTTATCTTATCAACCGTGATTTGTGTTTTCTGTGTCTGGCAGAATTATTAAGCGTGCAAAGTCTTAATTAAAAGTGGGGAGCCAAAAACGTCAAGACGCTGTCACGGCCGTGCAGTGCAGTCGATGTCTCCGTTTCCCAACCGGAGGCTTGGAGCCCGAATAAGCCGTCTATGTCACAGACCAAAGTTGGCTAGCTAGGGGAACATTTGGTTATAATGGTACAATGGTTCACGACTTCAGGGAGAAGATAAAATGTGGGGAAACGTGGCAGCCGGTGCACTGATTTAGTGCACCGGCACTAAATCACATAAGACATTTGCTTACTTATAGCCACGTTTGGTTTAAAGGAGAATTCCTAATTGAACAATACAGGCCGGTACCCTCAGCTCCGGTGTGAGATTCTGATTACGTTTGGTGATCAATCGCTGGAGCTCTCTCGTGAATAGAGGCTACGCCGCCCCGAAAACGTGAAAAGAATGAGTCTGCCTCCTCTTTCCTTTCCTTTTCTTTTCTCCCCTTTGTCTGTTGCGCTCACCTTGATCTTTGGCTGTTTGATGGATGGAGGGCAACTGTGGTCACTGCCCTTCAATACTTGGTGTTTGAGAGCGGGTGTCTGGGCTTGTTTGTGTCTGCTCGTATAGCCATTGATGGCGATGGGTGAGGTGGGAGACACTTGAGTGTGTTGAAACCAATATAAAGCTCTTCAGCCCCTCCCCCCACCTTCTGAATCCTGCTCTATTTCACAGTGAACTCTGTATAATTCTTCTTTCTTTTCTCTTTTTTCCCCATTTTCTGTTTTTGCATTAGATAGGCCTACAGGGGTGGCGGTGGCTCAGGGGTAGAGTGCCTGGATGGTAACCGTAAGGTTGCCAGTTCGAACCTGGGCTCCCCCAGAGTTACTGTCGAAGTGTCCTTGAGCAAGACACTGAACCCCTAATTGCTCCCGATGTGCTGGTTGGTGCCTTGCATGGTTTCCGCTGCCATCGGTGTATGAATTTGTGTATGAATGGGTGAATGTAATGCACAATCTCTGTAAAGCGCCTTGGATAAAGGCGCTATATAAATGCACCATTTACCATTTACCATTTACCACAGGAGCTAATGGTTTTGTCCGCCCCTGTTGAAACTAATTTGCCGTTCACAAGAACGCCTGGTTCACAATAACTGTGAACCATGAGGCGCCGTATGTACATGAGCAACTGCTTTAACGTGTTACGGTGTGAAGAACTCTTTTGAAAACGGAGAGTATAAATATAAACAGCATAATATGCTGCCAGAATTCTGTCTGAAGTTATTTTCTATGAGCACTGCATGCCAATGAAGAAATGGCTGCTCTATATTGTTCTATAAATCAATATAAGTCTAAAGGAAGCCTTGAACCCTTGATCCTTAAAGATTACTGTAATTGTGTAGTACTGAAATAAGCTTGCTGTTTTGTGCTATATATATATAGTATATTGTAGTACTTGTTGTATTGCATGGGTCTTCAACAGGGGATCCGGGATCCGTAGGGGGTCCACAAAGAGTTAATGCATGCGGGGGCTGTGTGATTGGAACTTTCTTGTTGATCGGCGCCCCTCCTACATCCAGCTTTGAGTTACCGTCCACAAACTTCGTCTTAAAGTAACATTAAATTCCCATTGACAATTTTAAATCACAGTGTCTGAGCAAATAGGTGTGTCTATTTTACGGCATGATCATGATACGATGATAAGAGCGTCCCTCACTTCACACAGGTGTGGTTTTTCTTTTCTTTTTGAGGAGCGCTAGCCCCTCCTATATGCCCAGCTTTGTGTGTTCGTGTGTACCCCATAGCGATGATTTGATTGGCTGAGCGTGGAATTGAGGACAGAAAAGTGAGGACACCAATTGTGATTGGCCGGAATGTGATGGTGTATGATGATGTATGATGATAAGAGCGCCCCCCCCCCCCCATCTATGAAATCTATGAAAATGTGTAATCCACAACACAACATAGCACGCCACCGAGTGGTGCGCTACAAGCTTGTAGGTCTGCTATTAAGACCCCTGCTCTATTGTGGCACGCTACGGTTGGGTTCATAACTAGCCGAGCCGAGCATGTTTTCATGGCTACAGGCCCCCGTGATGGCGTGATAAGGTACTGGGCATGTTTTCATGGCTATAGGCCCCCGTGATAAGGTACAGACTGGGCATGTTTTCATGGCTACAGGCCCCCGTGATAAGGTACAGACTGGGCATGTTTTCATGGCTACAGGCCCCCGTGATAAGGTACAGACTGGGCATGTTTTCATGGCTACAGGCCCCCGTGATAAGGTACAGACTGGGCATGTTTTCATGGCTACAGGCCCCCGTGATAAGGTACAGACTGGGCATGTTTTCATGGCTACAGGCCCCCCGTGATAAGGTACAGACTGGGCATGTTTTCATGGCTACAGGCCCCCCGTGATAAGGTACAGACTGGGCATGTTTTCATGGCTACAGGCCCCCCGTGATAAGGTACAGACTGGGCATGTTTTCATGGCTACAGGCCCCCCGTGATAAGGTACAGACTGGGCATGTTTTCATGGCTACAGGCCCCCGTGATAAGGTACAGACTGGGCATGTTTTCATGGCTACAGGCCCCCCGTGATAAGGTACAGACTGGGCATGTTTTCATGGCTACAGGCCCCCGTGATAAGGTACAGACTGGGCATGTTTTCATGGCTACAGGCCCCCGTGATAAGGTACAGACTGGGCATGTTTTCATGGCTATAGGCCCCCGTGATAAGGTACAGACTGGGCATGTTTTCATGGCTACAGGCCCCCGTGATAAGGTACAGACTGGGCATGTTTTCATGGCTACAGGCCCCCCGTGATAAGGTACAGACTGGGCATGTTTTCATGGCTACAGGCCCCCGTGATAAGGTACAGACTGGGCATGTTTTCATGGCTACAGGCCCCCCGTGATAAGGTACAGACTGGGCATGTTTTCATGGCTACAGGCCCCCCGTGATAAGGTACAGACTGGGCATGTTTTCATGGCTACAGGCCCCCCGTGATAAGGTACAGACTGGGCATGTTTTCATGGCTAACATTACAATTTAGGCATTTAGCAGACGCTCTTAATCCAGAGCGACATACATTAAGCAGGAACAAAAGAGTGCAGCACTTTCATCCGACGGATCATTGGTCCGAACGACAACCTACCTCCTCCCTCACCCTAACCCTAACCTCCCCCGGGGCAGACACCTAAACCTAACCGCAACCCTCTCCCGACCCGCAGCGCACCTCGGAGCATTGCCCCGTCGGGCCTATGAGTTGTCGGACAAAAGGATGCCCCCCGGAACAAAAAGCATGGGAATACATCACAAAAAAGCTTCAGCTTGAGGTGATTGGAGGACATCCACTGTGAGATGTCAGATGCAGTGATGCGCTCTTCCACCTGAGTGGCCCCCGTGATGGCGTGATACGGTACTGGGCATGTTTTCATGGCTACAGGCCCCCGTGATGGCGTGATAAGGTACAGAACTACAGACTGAGGGCAACAAATCACGAGAGGCAGAAGGAATCTGCGACGCGAGGGAGAGGTTTCCGTGCTCTCTGCACCTCCTCCCACCTCATTGATGTATGCCCCGCCGGGCCCTTTTATTTGGGTTTCCCGTTGTCTCGGCGGTCGTGAAATACTGCGAGGCATTGACCCGGCGACCGGAGGACCCGGTTCATGCACTTAATTCATGTTCTCTCTCCTTGCACTCCCCTGGCTGAACCCACGCATATTTGACATTGTTAGCAGTCAATAGCGTCCAGGAATGTGGCTATAACTGCGAAGAATAACCACTAGTTTCAAGAATGCACGGATAAGGAATAGAACGATATAAAGGTCAGTCCTGTAGAAGATAAACCACTTAACACCCCATAAGGCATCAAATGTGTCCTATATGCTATTTTCCACAGGATTGATTGAATACTTGTTTGCAACAAAAAAAGAGCACAAATATACAGCACTATTAATTAAAAGCATCATATATAGAAGTGTGTAATAAATAAAAAAATATGTACAGTGGGGCGTAAGGGGGGGGGGGGGGGGGGTAGGCTTTGACTTTTTGAGTTAGCCAGAGGGACGGACAGACACACAGACACGTTCCACATTTTGGTGGCATAGGAGCGAAAATAATTTAGTCCCTTGTTTGTGCCGAATCTGGTTTGTTGCACTCCCTCTGGTGTTGTGGGTGTGGACTTCGTTTACATTAAGGAAGTATTTAGACAGGTACATGGGTATCTTGGTGGTGTATCGAATCTTGTGGACCAGACCCATTGTAAGATGCTGTACTCTGTCGTCGGCCCTAAGCCATCCCAGCCTGTCAAAGTGGGCAGGGGTGAGGTGGGTTCGGGGGGGTGAGGCCAAGTAGGAGCCTGACCAGTCTGTTTTGGGAGGTCTGGAGCCTTGTTTTAACACTAGAAGGTCTGAAGTAAAATCAGCTAAATTTGCATGTGCTTAGATTCACATTTAGAAATTCTTTCAGATGTCAAGATTTTCTGAGATGATAGAATGGTGATGGATGATGATGCTCATGGTAAATGGTAAATGGTGCATTTATATAGCGCCTTTATCCAAGGCGCTTTACAGAGATTGTGCATTACATTCACCCATTCACACACACATTCATACACCGATGGCAGCGGAAACCATGCAAGGCACCAACTAGCACATCGGGAGCAATTAGGGGTTCAGTGTCTTGCTCAAGGACACTTCGACAGTAACTCTGGGGGAGCCCGGGTTCGAACTGGCAACCTTACGGTTACCATCCAGGCACTCTACCCCTGAGCCACCACCGCCCTCATGGAAGGGGAACCTTCTGAAAGCCTCATGGGCAAAGATAATCAACTTCAAAATAATAATAAAACCGGTCAAAATGACCTCTCAGACCTTCTAGTGTTTTAAGGGCCTTTGAGGTGCTGTGGTACCAAGAGGTGGATGCATAGTCAAAGAAACCTGGATATAGAGGCAATCAGCCGAGTGTCTTCCCTCAAGGGCTTCTTCAAAATCAGACAGCCAGTCAATTTAGGGTTCTTTGTTCCTGGGCCGATCCCTTTGGTTACACTTAGCAATCAGCTTTTTTCTTTCTTTTTTTCTTCTTCTTTTTTTTACGCAATGATTGAAAATACGGCTCATCGAAAATCACTCTGATGAATAAGAATCGTTTGAAAATCAGTGGTGGAGAAATAATGGACATTTATTACTTAGAGTATCAATACTGCATTGTATAAATACTGTTATGAGTAAAAGTCGCGAATTTGTGACTTGAGTAAAAGTATACCGACAGTAGAAAGCACTCATTGTGCAGAATGTCCCATTCCAAATGTATAAAATGTCTTTTGAAAATAGCAGATCTACAAGCTCACAATGTGTCGCATCACGATGCATTGTGAGCTTGTAGAGCAGCTACTTTGAAAATTGAAAATACTCCAGTAAAGTAAGTAAAAAAAGACTGTACTTAGTAGTACCCACTGGTAGTACAGTTCAGGTTCAGGTTCAGGGTCATTTGTCATTTGTATAGATACAGAGTATACATACAATGAAATTTATTTTGCTCAGAGCACACTCAGTCTTACATACACAGGACATAAACAAACATCTATAGTGCAAGAAAAGACAAAAACAGGAAAAGAAAAGTGCAAGTGAAGTGAAGTGCAATACAGTTCAGTACAGTACAGTACAGTACAGTACAGTACAGTACAGTACAGTACAGTACAGTACAGTACCGTACAGTACCGTACAGTACAGTACAGTACAGTACAGTACAGTACAGTACCGTACAGTACCGTACAGTACAGTACAGTACTTAGTACATGAAAATGTACTTTACACCACTGCATTTTATATCTTCTTCCTCCAATCATCAAGCAGAGATGCCTATCACTGTGCCTATCGCTGCCTTTATGCCATGATCTCCTCATATCCCCGTTCCAGAGAACAGTACTATAGGCTGAGAGCGGTGTGTATTTATTGTATCAGCAGAAAGATAGCAAGTAACAAAGGCCTAATTACCACCTGCTGGATATAATGATGAGGAATAATTAAATGCAGAAGACGCGGGTAATTAACAGAGCCGAATTAAATGTCTAATATTATTGTAGGAGAAAAGGAAAAACAATGCCCTGTTCACACAGTACTACCATTACCGTATTTATTTTGGCGAGTGAATAAAACAGTGGTTCCAAATAATGCTCGCGTCAAATAATTAAGTGACAAATATCTTAATATGCAAATCCCCCCCCCCCTCCCCCCCCTGTTATAAGTGTCTTTGTCCCTGCTCAGAGTGCTGGCTTAACAAGGTGCCATCCTCGTCAACCCTCTGGTAAAGTGCCAAGTCCAGCTGAGACTCCTGCTACTACACTGTCATTAAACAGTCACACACACACACACACACACACGCGCACACACGCACACACACCTACACACACACACACACACATGCACGCACACACACACACATGCACACACACGACTCCTCAATCCGCAACTCTGAGTTAATGGCTTTTAGGGCTTCATGCTCTGGGTCAAAGTTTAATCCTGTGTGGCGCAGTGAAAAGCTCTGGCTCCTTCTGTTCCCACACACACACACACACACACACACACACACACACAGGCCCTGAATCCGTGCATCATGCTCCCGCGGTTAACCCTCACTGTCGCTCCAAGGGTCCGTGGGGTCAGCCGCGGTGCGACATTCCTGAGGCTGGTGACTGCCACTGTCAAGTAGGAGCTGAGGACTGTTGGCATGGAACAAAGAGCAGTGAAGAGGGGGGGGGGGGTATGGAGGCATTTACTGTAGGCAGGTGCATTTGAACGCCTGCAGAGAGTGCGTGCGTGCGTGCGTGCGTGCGTGCGTGCGTGCGTGCGTGCGTGCGTGCGTGCGTGCGTGCGTGCGTGCGTGCGTGCGTGCGCCTGCTTACATTTGCATACATGAGTCTACACGTGCATGTAACTATATGTATGTGTGTGTGTGGGCCGACAAAATTATACTGCCGGAGACAGTGAGGAGCTGGCACAGATGTGCTGCCACTTATGAAATAGTTTCTTGTTCGCTCAGGCTGGGGCCTCATCATGTCGTCTGCCTTCCACCCCCCACCCCAACACCCACCCCACCCCCCCCCACCCCTCCCCACTCACATTCCTCCTTCTCACTGCCTCGTATTCAGCAAAGTGTTCTGTAAGTCGTCACGGCATGCAGGGGCAAGTGAAAGACAATGTATACTGTACAGTGTGAATTCCCCCCCCAACCCCCCCCCCCCCCCCCCCACACACAGTGTGCGTGTGCGCGTGTGCGTGCGTGTGTGTGTGTGTGTGTGTGTGTGTGTGTGTGTGTGTGTGTGTGTGTGTGTGTGTGTGTGTGTGTGTGTGTGTGTGTGTGTGTGTGTGTGTGTGTGTGTGTGTGTGTGTGTGTGTGTGTGTGTGTGTGTGTGTGTGTGTGTGTGTGTGCGTGCGCCTTTGAGTCTTGCAAAAACATTGTAGCCATCATTCAACGGAGCCTCCGATATTTCTGTCTTTTTTGTGTTCATGTATTTATTACGCTAAAAGCCTTCCCACTCATTCTATAACGGAGAAACTTGTGATTATATTTAGCACGGATTGACAAACTATGTTATGGTGACTTATGGCTTTCCCTTTCCATGTAGCAGCGAGCGAAATGTAAACCGCCACTCCCCGAATTGTGAGAGAGAGGGAAAGCGTGTGCCGGCGAGCGCTGATGAAATATGTTAATGAGCTGCCAAGACACGAGCGCGACTCCTGGTTAATGGCACAACACAGCAATCTGGGCCTCCGGCGGAGGGAGAAATGAGCATCTTCATCACCACAAGTCCCCCCTCTCTCTCTGTGTGTGTGTGTGTGTGTGTGTGTGTGTGTGTGTGTGTGTGTGTGTGTGTGAGGGAGATCAGTCAGAAATCCACACCGAGCGAGTTAGAAAAAAGGAGTGATGGTGCCCATCATTCCTTTCAAGTGGAGGGAAGTGGAGAAGAATATGAAGCGTTTAAAAGAAGAGAAACCATAGGAGGAGACAAATGGGGATGAAGAGCGGGTGAGAAGCATAGGAAGCCGAGGAGGAATGACAGGGAGCAATGAAGAAGGGACGTAAAATGAAGCCTGTTATTCCTGCACTGTAAGTCGCCATCTTTCTAGATCCGTTTGGGCCCAGCTGGCCATTGGCTGGCTCCGTTTGGGCCCAGCTGGCCATTGGCTGGCCCAGACACGAGGCGGGACTTCCCCCCTTCTTCTCCGTTGGTTTTTATTTTGACTCGAGTGGGTGGGGAATCCCGATCATAGACTGTAACGGTAGCCACGCCCCTCAGAACATGCGCGACTTTATGGTCATTTTTTTAATAAATGGGACCATCATTTTCCAAAAAGAATATTATGACATTAGAAATTAGACTTTAAACTAGTGACTGGAAGCAGAAAGTATTCATGACCATGTTTATTAAGGTAATACAGTCTAGGTGAAGTTGGGCCCAAATACATGGACTTCTATGGGGCTATGGGTTTTTCCGGGTCCAATGACAGCGCCACAACAGGCCATTATATGAACTTTCAGGAGTTTCAGGCTTCACAAAATATCTGTCGGACTGCCCCCCTGATCGTTGCCCTCGAGCCCCAGATGGAGAGAAAGAAGAGTCTCGGGGGGGGGGGGGGTTTGGGGGTGAGAAAGCGGTTGAGGAAGTGGGATTGCTCAACAACACATCTCGGGGAGCCTGGCTGGGTGACGGATCGCATCCCTCTGCCTCTCTCTCTGACGGATCGCATCCCTCTGCCTCTCTCTCTGACGGATCGCATCCCTCTGCCTCTCTCCGGGGGCACAGAGAGTTTGCATTATGAACACAAATGTTAACGCCGCTTCAAACTCCCATCAGCCAAATGCCTCAACTATAGTCGTTGCTTTTTTCTCTCTTTTTTTTTTTGTGTTGTCGCCATGGCGAGAAAGACACACGCTCAGTCGCTCACACATACACACACAGGCACTGCATGGTGATACTGGAGCATGGAGTGGTCGTGATCGCTGTATTATGCATCCCAAAAACCTGCTGCGTGATGATGTCACGGCCTGCATGACTTCTAATCGAGGTTCAACAGATTGAATGAAGACTGTGTGTGTGTGTGTGTGTGTGTGTGTGTGTGTGTGTGTGTGTGTGTGTGTGTGTGTGTGTGTGTGTGTGTGTGTGTGTGTGTGTGTGTGTGTGTGTGTGTGTGTGTGTGTGTGTGTGTGTGTGTGTGTGTGTGTGTGTGCGTGCGTGCGTGCGTGCGTGCGTGCAGGTACTTTAACGAGTAGCAGAGTACAGCCTTGCCTGAAGCTGATACTCATTACTTCTTTTGGCCGGTGGGCGTTCCCCTGTGGCTGAGGTAACCTGGCCTGACCCGAACAGTGAATACAGGTTGTTACACTGGGGGCTCGTCCAGTGAATAGTGAATACAGGTTGTTACACTGGGGGCTCGTCCGGGATGGGGTTTCCTTCCACTAGGGGACAGATCTATCATCATAGCCCTGCCTATAGATTCCCAGAAGCCCAATATCTCACTTGGCCAAGAGGGGGATTTCCATTTAGCTGAAGCCTCAGTTATACTCAGTTGCATGCCAGTGTTGTCGCCAGTATTTTCCAGTGTGAAACTAAGTATAATTTAGGCTTGAGCCAATAGTTGTTTGACTCTCCATGTGGCACTCTTGGGTATGTATCCAAGTTATTCTATACCTATACGCACCTATGTGTCTTCCATCAACCAATGAGCGCTAGCACAGTTTGCTGAAACCAGTGGCATCCCTCAATGATGTTTTTAGCATTAACGACATACTGTATGCAAAGCACTGCCACTTTATTTTTATTTTTGTACATTAATTGTGTACTATTTGCAGATAACACCAGTCTACATAATAGCTCTGGGAAAGATCTCGGACAGCTCCTGCATGCAGTGGAAAGGGAAATAGAGATTCTCAAGTACTGCTTTGATGTCAACAAATTATCACTGAGCCTATCTAAAACTAAATCTATCACTGAGCCTATCTCAAACTAAATCTATCACTGAGCCTATCTAAAACTAAATCTATCACTGAGCCTATCTAAAACTAAATCTATCACTGAGCCTGTCCAAAACTAAATCTATCACTGAGCCTATCTCAAACTAAATCTATCACTGAGCCTAAACTAAATCTATCACTGAGCCTATCTAAAACTAAATCTATCACTGAGCCTATCTAAAACTAAATCTATCACTGAGCCTATCTAAAACTAAATCTATCACTGAGCCTATCTCAAACTAAATCTATCACTGAGCCTGTCCAAAACTAAATCTATCACTGAGCCTATCTCAAACTAAATCTATCACTGAGCCTATCTCAAACTAAATCTATCACTGAGCCTATCTCAAACTAAATCTATCACTGAGCCTGTCCAAAACTAAATCTATCACTGAGCCTATCTCAAACTAAATCTATCACTGAGCCTATCTAAAACTAAATCTATCACAGAGCCTATCTAAAACTAAATCTATCACTGAGCCTATCTAAAACTAAATCTATCACTGAGCCTATCTCAAACTAAATCTATCACTGAGCCTATCTAAAACGAAATCTATCACTGAGCCTATCTAAAACTAAATATATCACTGAGCCTATCTAAAACTAAATCTATCACTGAGCCTATCTAAAACTAAATATATCACTGAGCCTATCTAAAACGAAATCTATCACTGAGCCTATCTAAAACTAAATATATCACTGAGCCTATCTAAAACTAAATATATCACTGAGCCTATCTAAAACTAAATCTATCACTGAGCCTATCTCAAACTAAATCTATCACTGAGCCTATCTAAAACGAAATCTATCACTGAGCCTATCTAAAACTAAATATATCACTGAGCCGGATACTGGACTACTCGCCCCGGAGCTTGCCCGTTTTTCCTCCCGGAATTTTCCCAAGTGAGGGGGATAACTTTGTAATATGCTATTGGCTGTTTGTATTCTTTTTGGAAAAACATAAAAAGATACTCCTGGGAAAGGCTATATTATTTGACTTATATTGAACCTATAAACAATTTAGTATTATTTAGTATAATGTAAGGTTTTGCCCCCTCAAATGGTACCTCGTCAGATAATCCCCACATATCCAACAAACTCAAACTAAATATATCACTGAGCCTATCTAAAACTAAATCTATCACTGAGCCTATCTCAAACTAAATCTATCACTGAGCCTATCTCAAACTAAATCTATCACTGAGCCTATCTCAAACTAAATCTATCACTGAGCCTATCTCAAACTAAATCTATCACTGAGCCTGTCCAAAACTAAATCTATCACTGAGCCTATCTCAAACTAAATCTACCACTGAGCCTATCTCAAACTAAATCTATCACTGAGCCTATCTCAAACTAAATCTATCACTGAGCCTATCTAAAACTAAATCTATCACTGAGCCTATCTCAAACTAAATCTATCACTGAGCCTATCTCAAACTAAATCTACCACTGAGCCTATCCAAAACTAAATCTATCACTGAGCCTATCTCAAACTAAATCTATCACTGAGCCTATCTCAAACTAAATCTATCACTGAGCCTGTCCAAAACTAAATCTATCACTGAGCCTATCTCAAACTAAATCTATCACTGAGCCTGTCCAAAACTAAATCTATCACTGAGCCTATCTCAAACTAAATCTATCACTGAGCCTATCTCAAACTAAATATATCACTGAGCCTGTCCAAAACTAAATCAGCACACCTGTTAATTTAAAAATGAATGAGGTTGAAATTGAACAGGTATATTATGTTTATGAACATGAATTCTTGGGAATTACAATAGAATAGACAATAGACTCGGCTGGAAATCACATCAAATCAAAATCAACTCTTCATGATCACAAAAACTCTCAAATGAGATGATGTTCATGGACTTAAACACTGCAGTAATTATGTACAAGGCAGGTACACAATAGAATACCCCCCCCCCTCCCCCTCTCCCTCCCCCTCCCCCCCTCCCCCTCCCCTGTTCGGACCTATAGGGAGTCCCAGTATCCACTCAGGGAGAAGGCTATAATAAAAACAAAAATCTGAAGTGAGGGGAGCCAATATATTTAAGGTTTAACTCATGTTGATTAGGTGATGTAATAGTGATATAAAACAAACGGTGCCAACACAAACATTAAATGCCATTAACAATAAAGAGACAATATGACGTAATGAGGGACAATATGACGTACATTTTCCCTTCATTGTCAATGGTGTTTTTAAAACAAACATTGAACTAAAAACAAGCATTATGGTTTATTTCTGTTCACCGTCAGTCTTTTGTTTAGATCCTTTAAATTTACCCACCATCAGAAGTTCAGTTAAATCTATTGTTTTGTTCTACATTTGTTACTCTCCAAAGTGTAGGCAAAATCTAAGCCCTCCTTAGAGTCTTCCTCTGAAATTAATGGTCTGGTGTTTTTATTTGTCTTGTGAAATCGATGTCTGACAATGTACGTTGTTTTGTTCTAAACCCGAGTTATGTTTCAAAAGGGTAGGCAATATAAACCATGGCTTCAGCCTATACCTTCCCGGTGCCACTATAGCAATAGTGGATTTAAATGCATCTATATGTTTGTATGTACTGTACATGTGCTCTTTTTAATGGACGAAACACGCACGCACGCACACGTGCAGAGAGAACATAAACCCAGGCTAATCAAAAGAAGTTGGCAGAGCGCCTCAGAGCTGTTCTCTGGTATAGATAGGAATGCAACGCCCTGCTCCAATAAGGGTGAAGTCTTACAGTAATTGTGTCCTGGGGGGTCATCGCTCTCTCTTGTTCTTGATCTCTCTATGCTCGTCTCCCTCCCTTTTTACTCTTAGTCTATCCCTGACTGTCCCTCTGTCTGTCTGTCTGCACCATGCACACACACACACACATACACACACACACACACACACACACACACACACACACACACACACACACACACACACACACACACACACACGTGCACGTGGCTCTCTGTTAACCATCAGACAGGGGGGTCATAGGATCAGCCCTGTCCCCTTCTTGTTTACAAGCTCTCCAGATAGCAGCAGGCATCGGTCTTGACAGCTTCTCCTCTGAAGCTCTTCACACAGAAGCCTGTTTGGGCCGTCTGGACCAGGTGACAGATAAGCCCACTCAGGGTTCTGGCAAGGGGCCTGACCTTTGGGCCTGACCTTTGTAAACAGTGATTATCAGTGACTTTGTGGGGCCAGGGTCCTAGAATTCCTGAGTGTGGTGGGAAGGCTATCGTCTCCAACTAAAAGCATACTCTGGATTATTCAGGGCATATGGGGGGTTGGGGGGGGGGGGGGAGGCAGGACAGAAAGATTATGTGACCTTATTAGCCTTTTGTCCATGTGGAAATCCCCAGATCAAGACCCTGGCTAAAGGTTAGCAAGCACTCAGCATGGAAAGGGTTATTAACTCAGTCACTGGTTAAGTTGTAGATCTCGGTTAAAGACATGGACACCATTGTCATTAGTCGTGTGTGTGTGTGTGTGTGTGTGTGTGTGTGTGTGTGTGTGTGTGTGTGTGTGTGTGTGTGTGTGTGTGTGTGTGTGTGTGTGTGTGTGTGTGTGTGTGTGTGTGTGTGTGTGTGTGTGTGTGTGTGTGTGTGTGTGAGTGAATGACCACAGCCATACAGGGAATTATATACCATTATATCCATGCAGGGCTTAATTTGTGCCGGAGCTGGCCTTAGCCGGTACCTGTCTGCTGGGCTCCGGCAAATCTATAAGGTGTTCTGTTTTTACTTTAAGCTATTTATTATTAATTCAACTTTCACATTTTCCCCTCAATGTACCTTCCTGTAATGGAAAAGGATCATGGATGAAATGAAACAGTTAGGCTACTTCTAAGGTATTATAACAGTTGTTGTTATAATTATGCATTACATCTTATGACAAGGTTTATGTATTATAACTTGTAGTAATGTGATTTTTAAGTGCTGGTCATAAATGATGTATTATAAACTCAGTGGAACAGCACATAAGTTATAACTATCAGCTAACACTTTACTTAAAAGTCGAGTCTACATTATAAAGTTGCATTTTATTGCATTATTGACAATATTAATGCTTCATAATCATTATAAATGTTTGTAATTTTGAATAACCACTTATAACAAAGACGTTTTATAACAAACTTAAGGTCCACTTATAATGCATTATGAACAACACTTATGTATACGTTATAAGTTTTCATACATGTTCATAAACCTTTATTACAAATGTGATTATATTGCATTACTTACTTTACTTACTTAGGCCTTTGAATTCCTTTCGGAACATAGGCCATTGATGAGTCGTTTCCACCCTCGTCTGTCTTGCGCCATCCTCTCCAGCTGTTTCCACGTCAGTCCCTTCTGCTTGACATCTAGCTCCGTGCTCCTTCTCCAGGTGTTTTTGGGTCTCCCTCTGCTCCGTTTTCCTTGTGGGTTCCACGTTAGTGCCTGTTTGGTTATTGCTGTGTTGTTTTTTCTTCGTGTGTGACCAATCCAGCTCCACTTTCTCCTTATCAGCTGTATCTCTATTGCTTCTTGTTTGGTGCGTTCCCATAGGTTGATGTTGTTGATGCGGTTTGGCCATTATATTGCATTAGGCATCCTAAATTAGTAAATTCCTAATATAATGACTTGCACATGGAATTTTCATTACTTCTCAGGGAGACGAGCTTCATTTCAAAGCTTTTTGCTGTGGCCAATCATTGTCGCTCCATGGCATTTTAATTTTCAATTGAAGAAGATATCAGTGCATTGTCATGTTGCTGTGCCCAAGTCTATGACACTAATAGGAAATAAATGGGGATTTGAATGAAAATCCATTTTGATAGCTGCTTCAGCTGCTAGCTGAAGTGGGAGAGGAAATTCTGAAATTCAACAACGATATATGAGAAGAATAGGATTTGCCAATATTGTTTATTCTGAAAACATTTTGTGCCATGCAGGTACCAAATGTAAGAATGCAAAAATCTTCCAAATATCCCACATTTTATCTCAAGATTATTATTTTTAAATAGCAGATCTACAAGCTCACAACGTGGCGCATCATTTTAAATTACCCGATGTACAGTATACAGCACTGTAGGTTCAAAGTGCTCATGTGGCCTATATATAGTCGCTTCTTTGGGGCTTTTTTTCCTAGACCTTGGTTCCTCATTTCTCTCACAAAGTCTGGCAACACTGATCGTTGCTGTCGCGTGGAAACCATTATGTGCTTCTCAGGAAACGTTATTCAAGCTCTTGTTAACACTTCATTGGTTAAATATTAATAAAATCCACAGACATAGACATTTAACCACTTCCAACGTGGCGTCCCTGTTTCGGGTATGACAGTCATACTGTATATACCTGTATATACAGTATATCTGGACCCACTGAAAAATCGGCCATTCATTTTACTCATGGAGATTTACATAAATGAAAGAAAAATGAAAAGCAAAGGGTATATGTTATGTAGTATATCATACAATTAATTATTCAAACTTTTTTTTCACAGAATCAAAGGTTTTATGGTCATGATTCACCAGGATCCTTGATGGCTGGATTCTAGGCATATATTTTTGTAAAAATGAATGGCTGATTTTTCAGTGGGCCCAGAAAGCCACGCCCACTGCTGTGCCCTATAGGCTCCTAGTGTCAGTCCTGCCCCCGACGAGCGGCCCGGAAGACCATTTCCAATACATTTTTCCCGTAGACGTTTCATAAAGTATTTATTTAAAGGTATATTCAGTGATTTCACTCAAAAAACCTTAGGTTTCGTTTTTGCCTTGGGACCCAAACTTTCGTCCAATCAGGATAGAGAGTCAAAAACGAAACCTAAGGTTTTTTGACCCCCAGGGGTTAACTGGGGACAGGGAGGAACTCCTTATATGGTCAGCACACTCTATAGTAGAGAGGATTATCACAACAAAACAAAAAAATAACTGATATTTGAATTAAGTGAAATCACTGAATATACCTTTAAAGACTTCGGTCAAAGCCAACTCGGATCGTGACAACTCATGACAACAAACACAATTTTTTGGGCCTAAACTAATAATTAGAAGGAAAAAAAGGGGCAGGGTACAACACTCTTTTTCTTGTTTTTCCAATCCGAGTTGGCTTTGACCGAGGCTTACAGGTCATTAAATAAATACTTTATGAAACATCTATGGGAAAAATGAATTGGAAATTGTCTCCCGGGGCGCTTGTCATCATGAAAGGGACTGCGACGCCCCTATAAGGCATTCATTTATGAAAAAAACATCAAGAGATGAAATGTACAATATGTCTGCCCAATAGTGGAAATATCTTGAAAACTACTGGCTGGATAGAAATGGAATTTGCTGTCAACCTTCACCGTGAAGATGAACCCGTTTCAGGATACGGTGAACCCGTTCCATATAAAGTACGTCTAACAACCTTCCATCATCACGCAAAGGTTTGGGAAGTATTTTGGAGGGGGTGAGGGGGGTTATGTGAAGCCTCGTGCCTCCTTGAGGTATCCTGTCTGTAACAGCCTGTTGGCCTGGGGAGGGGAGCCCAGGCTTAAGTTGTTGCCAAACTCCAGGGCTTATCTTTGCAAACACGCTTTCCATCTGAACAAATGTTCCGCCAAACCTGACCGAGACGCATCCGGGCGGAGCGCACGCTGCAGCCAGACCACGCGTGTGGAGGACCAGCATGCATTGCACTGGCGGGCTCCGCTCCTTCATCGGCTTCCTGTCAGAATCATTGTGGGACACTCGCTGTCTGATGTAACAGGCACACACACACATGCAGACAAACTGACAATGGCACAGATTCAGTACCCAGCTGACAAGAAAGTACACATGCTCATGCACACACACACACACACACACACACACACACACACACACACACACACACACACACAAGCCTAACTGTGTACATGTTATCAGACTTTTTCACAGCAGTGGTGGGGGGTGGTTGGTGAAGCTGTGAGCAACCGTCCAGACCAACGTTCCAGAGGCTGTCCATTTAGTCTGGTGCTGTTTTTGTTATTAACTCAGACAAGAGCTACACACACACACACACACACACACACACACACACACACACACACACACACACACACACACACACACACGTATAGACACATTCCCTGTCTATCTCCACTGATAAACATGGACGTCTGGTAGCACACCACAGTTGGCTGTAAATCCCCAGCCGTGCTATTCGGATTGATATATACTTTCCAAATGTTCAAACTCTGCGATACGGTCCGTAAACAAGAGATTAGTTAAATATATTTCCCACACACGTCTCTGTGGATCTCTCTCCCTCTTCGCCAACGTGTCACACATCAATGAGAGCATGAGCAACAGCCCATTATCACGTTTCTAATGTCACACGGTAACATTTGCCTCGCATTCTTCCGCAGATGTTGAAATGTGAGACTATAACGCAGCGCTGAGTGGGGCTTCCTGCCATGTAAACATGTCAGCACATGGTAATTCAGTGTAAACCGTTAAAGACCGACGCTTTGCGTGGAGAAAGACATGGAATGCGTTCTCTGCTCATAACCAGAGATGGAAGACGTACTCACATTTTTTACTTTCATTGAACTATGTCATTAACCCATTCTGACCGGGCACCCATTTTGGTGTCAGCATCATGTTATGCTTTACCTATTGAAAAATAGCAGATCTACAAGCTCATATCGCGCCACCGAGTGGCGCGATACGAGCTTGTAGGTCTGCTATTTTTGAAAAAAATCGAAGAACGACTGACATTTTTAGAATCTGATCTCGGGTCAGAATGGGTTAATCAGACCAGTGTGTGTCCAGTGGAAACCTCGTATGAATCTGATCTCAGGTCAGAAGGTTAAGTGCAGTACTGTTTCCACCACTGGAAATTCCTTTGCTAAGATTGTATGCATGCACTCATGGTCATAGTAACGCATGAAGGCACAACGTATATTGCAACTTTTCTATTGCAGGTACATATTTGCATTCCAACTGCTTTTGGAGGCCAAAAGGAGTATATGGGAAATGTATTTGGTCTATAAGAAATTCTAGAATACGAGGCATTCCATGTATTGGTATTTAGGTCAACTTCAAATGTAGCCTGACTATGTCCATATGAAAAATGACATATAATTTCACAGGAGCTCTGTCTGCCTGCTGTATGCGTGTCTGTCCTTTGCATATTTCAAGAGCCTTTCATCCGATAAGGTTCACACGCATGGCGTACCACTGTAGACCCAAGGAAGTGCAGTGTCTAGTGTATTGATTGAAAGAACGCAGCAAGCAGCCATACGGCAGATCTTCCACTTCCGGCGACCAAGTAATGGACAGGATCGTATATACCGGCCGCTCGGCACATGTTCCGAACAGGAACCGCACTCCGGACCGGCACCATAGAGTTACAGAGACGTCACCGGCTTTCTCAGTTGCTCACCCAGCGCATGAACGAGTGCCTTCTTGGATGCATTTGGGCCATACGTGAACGCGGTGGGCCCAAAACATGAACGACTACCGTGCGTACGGTGTGCGAGCGAGTCATGAACGAACGAGCGCCGCCGTTGTTGAGTATTGGCTCGGAGCAATGGGAGCGTTCATGTGTTTGGCCCAGTGCCGCTCGAGCTGCATTACCTACTTCCGGCCACCATGTCCATTCTGCGTCGGTGTTTCCTCTCAGTGGTCGGGCCTTGACTGGCGCACGTTCGGAGCGAGCAAACGTCACGTGTTCCGAACAGGCACGCACTCTGAAGATGTACGTGTTCCGAATGTGCACACACTGCAAATGGGTACGCCCCAAACATGTACTGCACTAGTATTTAAATAGACAAATTAAAAGGTTTCTCTTTGAAGCCTTGTCCCACTGCAGTGCCTGCAAATTGATAGTGTTGTATAAAAAACACACCAGCGCACAGCTCTGTGTTGGTCTCCACACAGCTTATTTTCTGACAAACAATGCAGATGACAGACTTTGGTCACGTTATAATGAACTACAACAGTGTTTACAGTCAGTTCTGTTTACAGTCAACATGCGACGCCGTGCTTTCCAAAAGGCAGACGAGAATGCTGCATTCATTTACGTCTCTCCTGTGTCACAGTGTTTGATCTAGGAGGGGAACTCTATGTTCATATTTGGACACAGTCTCCTCCACAAACCGAGACGAATAGCTTTCTCACAGAGTGATGTATTGAGCACGCAGAATTGACACAGAGAATTGCCTCCTCTGGTTTCATATTGCGGCATCTTTTACAGCATACTAAAGTTTCGATCTCCCACTTCTTTCTATTTCTTTTCAAATAAACCGTTTCACGTTTACAGTGAACATTACTGCGTGAGCCGGAAAACATCGCGTAAACGGGCAGCAGAAATGTGGCCCCCGTCGAATCGCTGATAAATAATAAACGTTTCAAATATGCAGAAGTTTCCACCAAGTTCTCATTGAATTATTCACTTTTCCAAGCGAAGGTCTTTGAAGCCGAACCACCCCTCCCTCCAAAGACAAACCACGGCTCGTGGCGAAGCATGCGAGCTCTAAGCCCCAAACTAAACGCTGCGTCATGAAACGGCGCCAAGCAAAACATTCCACATCTATTGGTATGAAGAGGGACTTTGAAGAGTTCTGGGTTCGGCGTGGCTAGTGTTCAGAACTCTCCCTCTTAGATGAGAGAGGATTCATGCTGTTGAGTCACCCCCACAGCTCATGGCCTATATGACGCCATTAGCTTTATTCCCACGCAAAGAATCACCAGCCTAGCAAGTTTGGATATGGCGGACATGCTTAATAAGTCCTCCCACTCCTCCTTAATAATAATACATAATAGTAAAATGCATCACATTTATAGCACTTTTCTAAACCAGTAAAAAATACTTTATTAATATTATTAGACAAAATAGTCCTATGCACGAAATCTCTGCGTGTGTGTGTGCATGCGTATGAGTGTGACTTTCTACAGTATCTCTAGAACCGTCCAACCGATCGACTACAAACCCTCCACACGTAGTATAACTGAAGGGGGCAGTAACTGAAAAGGCCTTTGGTGCCAAAGTGAAAATCCCAGGTTTGCCACTTGGTCCTGGGGGTATATTATATGCAGCAAAAGTACAGCACCGCACCGCACAGTACAGCAGCTGTCAGACGCTATTGGTCTTTCGTTGTTCTTGTGTTGTATTTCTTGCCACAATTTCCCTCTTTGTGCTTCCCTGCTCAAACTTTCTTTGTGTGTTCATTAAACCTGTCAAGTGTCAAGTCATAGCGTCGCTGCCTCCTTCACCCTTGTGACCTTCAGTTGCCGGCATGGCATGGCAACCTGAACCAGGCTCTCATTCTGGAGGCAGGGGAACAGTTGATTGGTGCACCACGTTCTGACAGGAAACACGCACGTCAAAGTAGATTAACCATTTATTGCAACAAAGAATACAGTTAAACTTGACGTTAACCATTTATTGCAACAAAGAATACAGTTAAACTTGACGTTAAAGGCTCCACTCTGGGAGATGTCCCGTGAATGTTGTCGAAGCAGCATGCTATGGTATACAGGCACATATCAAGGCAGTTAATGAGACAAACTTGAAACATACAACTTGAATGCATTTTAACATTAAAGCCATTCAACATTGAATCAGATTAGAGCAACATTGAATTCTAGATGACCTTAGAGTCATGCACACAAGGATTTCAGATCGATATTCAGTTTAAACGTTTGAGCAGTACACATAAGCAATACATTGACATTTATATGTTGCTTCAATCAGTAGGCATACATTCACACATACATTCACGAGTATTTGAGCCTATATGCCAGACTCTGATCAAAAGGCGGAGGCTGGGGTGGTGGAGGCAAGCTTAGCTTGTCAGCAGCAACAGCAGTGTCTCAAGCCATGGAAGCAGAGCTATTGTATAGCAGACAGCCTTGTTGAGGGAATGAGTCGTGATTGGAGTATGGAAGTGTGATCAGTTGAGATGTGAATTAGGAATAGGAAGCTGATTGATACAATAAGCTGATTGACAGCTGATTACTGTAAAACGCTGTGCTACATTTTATAATCAACCGCAAGGAGGGAGCAGAAAAACGCTGGTGTGGTACCAGGGGTTTTTAACCGTTTTTTTTTCTTCCCCTTCCCGATCCCTAATTTAGATGTTGCCATTTCCCCATGTGTTTTACCAGGATTCATGCCATCTCCCCCAGTTCTCCTTCCCGCTGAATGGGCATCCTAACAAACCAGAAGGAGTCGCTTGTACAGTGACAAGGACAATCCCATACTGGCTTCCAACACTGCCAGCTCTGTTTGTCGGGGTGCCCGGCAGCCCGGCTGGTGGTGGCCAAGTGCTAGTGTGGTACCTTTGAAGGCATTATGTAACCGCTATACTCGTTAAACTAATGATTTTGCCCTTGTGTGGTTTATAAGACCTTTTAAAAGGCCTTATATTGCAGTGTAACTGGCTATTATCACCAAACGGTGACAGTTGAGGGTTCTCATGAAAAGCATGAGACATTATAGGCTTTTGTGAAACGCAATGCCTTTGGATGTCAGGCTGTAATGTGGCAGCAGAAGTCTATCAGACATTCCATCGGCCGTCTCTGCTGAGTTCTTCAAAGCAGCGAATGGATGTCGTATCAAATGCCATCGGCCAGCTGTCAACTGGTCGGCCCCCGTTGCATCTTGTCGACGTGTGACACCCATTGTAATGTGATGTCCTTTCAGATTTCTGTTTTTCTTTTTTTTTTATACCAAAAATACCAGAACGGACGAGCCGCGGCTCATCGGGTGACGTTAAATCGATAAGAGGGCATGTCTTTTGCGGGTCACTCTGTGGCCACAGTGCTAATGACAAAACAAGACAAATTAAATGTCTGCTTAGGCACACTTCCTCCTCGGCTTATGGCTTTGACAGGATGACGGCCCCGGTTTAATGGGAAAAAGGGGGGTGGGGGGGGGGCGACAAGAAA
Organism: Protomyctophum parallelum; assembly: GCF_964188405.1. Lineage (NCBI taxonomy): Eukaryota > Metazoa > Chordata > Actinopteri > Myctophiformes > Myctophidae > Protomyctophum > Protomyctophum parallelum. The sequence goes on along the minus strand of NC_139712.1, from coordinate 51,078,825 downwards.
ACCATGAGGCCCCAGAAGAACACTTCATTTTACAGGCCTCATTTGGAGAGCTGTTGGATATGCAGCGCGCTCTCCGACATGACATTGATTATGACTGGCGTGTCAGAGCAAGATAACTGCATGGCGCACGAGTGCGTGCGCCTGCCTGTGTGAGTCTCTGTGTGTTCACGTATGCATTTTGTGCAATTGTGTATGCGTGCGTGTCTGTGTCAGTGGTGGATAGTAACTAAGTACAATGTTGAGGTATTTTTACCGTACTGTTCCTATTAGTTTTTTTTCAATTGTCTATAATTTTACATCCAGGCTACTCCACTACAACTCATGAGGCAAATATTATACTCCGCTACAATTATTTGACAAAATATTACTACAAAATATACATTAACCACTTCAGGCCTACAGTATATATATATATATACTATTTTGAAAAAAGCCGATCACATCGTGTCGCAAAGCGAAATCTTTTGTTAATTTCACCAGATATTTTTAAACATTTTTAACATTTTAAAATGGGACATTTCTGCATAATGAATACGTCTTACTTTTGGTACTTAATTACTTTTACTTTTGGTAAAAGGACATTTTATCATGCCACGTTGAATTCAGAACAGCGAACATTTTACTACTTTTATACTCAGATGAAAATCACTGCAATGCTGTGTGTTTGTGTGGTGTGCGCCTGTGTGGGGCTTTGCCTTGAGGGCCTATTGTAAGACGGTGTCGAGGTGGGCGGCGGCACGGAGACAGGCTCAGACTGATAACGCCGACATGATGCGTATATCGCTACATCAGACACCGGAGGCTAAAACAAATGGGGTCACCGGGGGTCAACGACATCCCAATGTCAGTCTCCTCTCCACCCGGCCGCCGTGACTGTGGAGACGCAGCAGCTTCAGGATGAGCTTCAAAACGCCAGTCTGAATCTGTCCTAGCTCATTGTTTGGTGCTTCGAGTACCAGTCTGAATCTGTTACAGCTCATTGTTTGGTGCTTCAGAACGCCAGTCTGAATCTGTTATAGCTCATTGTTTGGTGCTTCGAGTACCAGTCTGAATCTGTTACAGCTCATTGTTTGGTGCTTCGAGTACCAGTCTGAATCTGTCCTAGCTCATTGTTTGGTGCTTCGAGTACCAGTCTGAATCTGTCTTAGCTCATTGTTTGGTGCTTCGAGTACCAGTCTGAATCTGTCCTAGCTCATTGTTTGGTGCTTCGAGTACCAGTCTGAATCTGTCCTAGCTCATTGTTTGGTGCTTCGAGTACCAGTCTGAATCTGTCCTAGCTCATTGTTTGGTGCTTCGAGTACCAGTCTGAATCTGTCCTAGCTCATTGTTTGGTGCTTCGAGTACCAGTCTGAATCTGTCCTAGCTCATTGTTTGGTGCTTCGAGTACCAGTCTGAATCTGTCCTAGCTCATTGTTTGGTGCTTCGAGTACCAGTCTGAATCTGTGATAGCTCATTGTTTGGTGCTTTGAGTACCAGTCTGAATCTGTTATAGCTCATTGTTTGGTGCTTCAAAACGCCAGTCTGAATCTGTTACAGCTCATTGTTTGATGCTTCGAGTACCACTTGGAGTTAATTCTATTTAAAATAATGGCTATAATAGGCGCTTGAGTGGCACAGTGATGAAGTATGTGCCCGACACCGCACGGAGAGGTTGTGTGTTCGTGTTCGAATCCACCGTGGTGCATCCTGCATCCAGAGGACTCAATGGTATCATAATGACTACATTTGGGAGAAAAAGCAAAAGAAATATGCTTTAAAATGATTGGGCGTCCAACCGCGACTGCAAACTAAAGAAGTCTGAATAACAATGAACGTCCCTTGTGGGGACCAAGCGACCATGTTTGTTTGTCTTGTAGAGTTGCTGTGCCAACACGTTTTGATGTTTGTGGCGATTACACCCAACCATATGTCTGATCTGTGAACACTGTTGTTCTCCTCCTGTCTGTCCAAAACGGAGCCTCTCATCAAACAATTTATAATTAATCATAAAATCTTTCTGGAAGTGTGGTGTGCTGTCGTTTTTGTCCGCTTCCTCTACCAGGATGATTTCACGAGTGCCTGTGGCTAATTAAATAGAGTAACACCCATGTTTGCATGTACACGACTACGCACATGTAAGCACACAAATGCCTAGCGTGTGCTTGCGCGTGTGCATACATACGTACGTGCAAGCAAGAGTGTGTTCCTGACATGGTCACATTGGCCACACTTCGCAACAGGTTTAACACTAGTTGATTGGGACACGTTGTTCAATTTGAGTCAAAACTGCTGTCCCCAATTTGATTTAGCTGCAGTTTCTTGTCTGTGTGTGATTTAAGTCATTGCAATGTCCGGAAAATGTAGGAAAAAACAATGCATGCAAATGTGTGCATTCATTTCTCTGCGCGCATGAGTGAACTGTAGCTGATGCTCTCTTTGCTCCTGGCTGCTCTGACCTAGAACTCTTCTAGTTTGGCCTAAAAGGCGAGGTCGCATGCACGCGTCCGCCTGGGTGATGTCAGACTGCTGGCGCTTTGGCATTAGGGGGTCAGATCAACATATGGAATGAATTCTGTACTGGCCATATATGGAGCCTGTCTTGAGTGTACAGGGTTTGATGAGGTCAGATCAACATATTATGGAATGTCAGAACAGGTCAGCTCCATATATGGAGATCTAAGGGTGGCAGCGTGGGCAGTGTCTTGAGTGTATAGGGTTTGATGAGGGCCCAGGTAGGGCCAGGCCTTAATTTCCGGGCCTCCAGCTCCATATATAGAGATCTAAGGGTTTGAGGTCAGATGCTGGACAATATTGATGACATCAGGGGTCTCCATATATGGGCATTCCCATATATGGGCTTAATATTGATGACATCAAGGAGATCCATCCCTTGATCACATGATGTCACAAGGCATGACCATATATGGAGGCGTGGGATGACGGAAGGACGGACAGACAGACGGGAAATGCACGTTTTCATAATTAATATTAATTTAAAAAAAACACTGGAACTGCATGGATAAGTTCTTATATAATAGTCCACACTTGGCAGTTATCTAGTCTGCAAAGGCAGCATTCAACAAGTCTTTTCATTACTTGCTATCTATAAATAATCTTGAGTATTCTCTCTTTTCAAACAAATCCTTTCTCCAATCATGACATGATCCCTCATGTAAACAAAATACAAATTTCTGTTTAATTTGATCCACATAAATACATAACATTCCGTTTCCAATTGCCTATCACAAAGGCAGTTTTCCCAGACACACAAGGGTCTTTTCTTCTTGGGCAGATTTTATTTCACATATATATTTATATATATATTTCACTATACTGACTTGATTTTTTTATTAAAGCATGTGCTCAGAATGCTGGCTTACTCCAGATCTCAATAGTTATGCTGAAAAGTTGAATTTTTAATGCAGTAGTATAATTAAATCGATCTTTTAAGCGCTGCATTGTCCTCATCTTGCTCTGTGATTTGCAGTGTTGCAAAGTAACATAAAGTACATTTACTCAAGTACAACTTACTTTAGTGGAGTATTACCAATTCTCAATACTTGTACTTCTACTCCACTACATCTCTGAGGAAAATATTACACTTTTTTTTACTCCACTATAATTATTTGAAAACGTTTGTTACTTTTTGCATTCAGATTGTTATTACTAAACATAAATTAACCCATTCTGACCGGGCACCCATTTTGGTGTCAGCATCATGTTATGCTTTAGCTATTTAAAAATAGCAGATCTACAAGCTCATATCGCGCCACCGAGTGGCGCGATACGAGCTTGTAGGTCTGCTATTTTTTTTTTTATCGAAGAACGACTGACATTTTTAGAATCTGATCTCAGGTCAGAATGGGTTAACCACTTAAGCTCTATATATATTCCGGACCTTCTACTTGTGAATATGCGCCGCCCAGGGCCGTCCATCTGTGTGTGCCACATGAATGGCTTCTTTAGAAAGTCTAGTTCAATAGACCATCCCAAGGTCTATCCATCCATACAGGCATACCGTACAGTACAGTACAGTACAGTACAGTACAGTTCTGTGCCACACAACTTGACACAAGGTTCCAATCCCATGCCTCTTGTAATGACGGGGGGGAATTGTGTTTACTTCCAGGACATATCTGAATTAGTATAATATGCATCTGTTCACATAAGACACACACACACACACGCGCACGCACGTGTATGCATGTATGTGCACTCCTCTCTCTTCCTGTTTGTCTAATGTATTGTATATCTGTCTTAGACTGTCTAAATGGTCTTTCTGCCTAGTTGTGCATATATGACTCAAACTTCCTATAACTCTCTCTCTCTCTTATCTGGCCAGTAATACTGTGAGCCACATTCAGAAACATGGCTCGGTAAAGTGTAGAAATAGCAAACATCCCAATGAAAGGGAACACTAAAGCTACTTAGTAACCTCTATCTGATCTGGTAGAACCTTGGACTAATAAACATGTGCTTCTCCGACTCTCTGGCAGCCAGGAGTGTTGACGTTCACTGGGGACCGGGCTGGTTTATTTTGAGATATCACCCCTTCCCCTTTTCTAGAGCCACCAACGTGGTGAGAGTTGTGGTGCCCCGCTATTAGATCTCTATTTGTTCTCTCTCTTCTCTCTGTTTGTCCTTCCTATTATCTCTTCTTATATCTCTCTTCTCTCTGTTTGTCCTTCCTATTATCTCTTCTTATATCTCTCTTCTCGTCTCTCCGTTTCAGTCCTTGTCAGTTGCTCTCTCTTTCTATCTCTCTCTGCTGATTTCTTGAGGTCACCCGGCGGCTCCTTAGTTAATTTCACTTCTGTCAAGTCAGCCTCTCTGTTCCCTCTCTTTGTGCCTTACTTTTTTTTCCTCTCTGGTTCTCTCCCTTCCTCCTTCTGCCCACATCTCCCTCAATCCCTCTCTCCCTGCATGGTTCTTACCCCCTGTCTGTCTCTCTTTGTCTCAGTGGACGGGCTGATTTCTCTGAGGGGTGCACTCTGACACGGTGAGATGGAGCTGCTCATTGCTGTTGCAGTGGCAGCACGCGGCCAGGATAACAACTCCACATATTGACAGAGAGGAGAGAGAATGAACTTCAGGGGTCAGATGTGTGTGTGTGTGTGTGTGTGTGGGGGGGGGGGGGGGGGAGGTCTGCTGTCTGGTGTAAGCTTGCTGAGGGAGTCACAGAGCTGGAGCGATGCCCGCCCTGCATTAGGTCACGGGTAATGGCCTCCACGAATGCGGAGCTCCTATTAGCGTGTTTGCTCTATTACGAAATTCCACAAATCATGCGAGGATGAACAATTTAGATTGTTTATTTTTGTGTTCATTTTAGGGAGTTACTGTGTTTTCCGCTTTATTAAGACAACTGTGGCGATATAGGAACCAGAGGGCAGAGACAGGGGAAAGACAATGCAACACAAGTCTCCAACCGTGGTTGTAGTCTGCATACGTTCTATCCGGCTGACGACATATTGCAGAAATACAATTTAGTCTTTTGTGAATGGTGAAGTGGAGAGCATCATAAGCCCATCAGTGTGGGCTGAGAAATACAGCTAACATGACTCCCTCTGAGTGATTCACATTCACAGGAAACGTATCATAACTCCAGGAATTCATTCAAAACAACAACAACAACAACAACAACCTCCTCCTTCCACCGTGGGTTCATCTTTGGCCTTGTCTGAGTGGAAAGTGCATTCGGCTCAGCTGATAGCGTTGCGAAACTCCCCCGCTTCCTCTGGCAAACTTCAGCGTAATCACACGGGGGCTTATCTGTGTGCACGGAGCTCCGGCCTCTGTGCTCCCCCCCCCCCCCCCCCCCCCCCCCCCCCCCCGCCCCGCCACTCTCCTGTCAGTAAACAGCATGCTGAGTGAATCATCCGGAGCTGTCATATAGGATGTGATGCGCATGTCAGCGTTTACCTGCATGACAAGGGGGGAAAAGAATACCTTTTAACCACTTAAACCCTGCACGGTAGTCCCTCAGGGCTCTGTGCTAATGTATTTTCCCTTTTTGTGGGGTAAGCTTTCGCTGGAAATAGCCTATCGAAAAGATCACAACGCGTCGCAACTGGCAACGTGACTATAGGGTTGGCCGGACCCGGAAACGGTTCTCTTTCCGACACGGTTCCGAGATTGAAGAACCCGGAGTCGGTTCCATCGTATTTGGAACCGTTTCTGGAAACGTTTTTTTGTCCGATGTGTGTCTGCTATACGATTACTACCAGTGGTTCTCAAACATTTTAATTTCAAATGGTCCATTTGGTTCCATTTGTACTCCTGTAGTTAAAGGGAACCGTTAAGGAATCGGACCGTTAAGAGGGAATCGTTAAGGAACCGGAATCATTCAAATCCCAAAGGTTCCCAACCCTAAACGTGGCATAATATTGTGAGCTTATCAATCTACAATTTTCTGCAAAAGCTGAAGGTTTAAGTGGTTAAACGGTTGGCAAATGTGCAAAGCCACAACTTTATCGGTATACTTTATAGGTAAAGGTTCAGGTAAAAGGCAATATGTCGCAATACCTGCAAGAACACGTGCACAGTCATTATCACGCACACACAAATATAGCTCCCCACACCACACCGCACCGCGCACACACACAGTATCGTAGTGGTGTCTCCCAGTCCCTATGGCCCTCCTGCCCTCAACAATGGCTCTAGCGTCTCATCTTCCACAGTAGCCCCTCTCACTGTTTGGGTTAATCTGCACATATCACAGGGCTGGCCGGCATTGTTGGGACTTCCTGTGCTTAATTACAGGGACACAGGGCATTGTGCTCACCGTGCTGATGTTTCAGAGTCACAGGGACACAGGGCATTGTGCTCACCGTGCTGATGTTTCAGAGTCACAGGGACACAGGGCATTGTGCTCACCGTGCTGATGTTTCAGAGTCTCCATTTCGCTGTGCCTCTAGAGATGACCCCCCCGCCCTCCGCCACACCCCACCCCACCCGCTCACACCCTACACACACCCTGCGCACACACACACACACACACACACACACACACACACACACACACACACACACAACACCTCCTCCTGTGAGGTTGGAAGGCTAAAGAGGGGTGGCTATATAGCTTTCCCCTTTGCCACCTGTTGTGGTAATTATTGAGCAAACAAAGAATGGTTGGAGGTGGGAGGGAGGGGTGTCGGGGGGGGGGGGGGGGGGGGGGGGGGGGGGGGGTGTAATGGAGGGTGTCCATTTCGCCGGTCACTGTTTGTGATCTGACAGGGAAAGCGGATTAAGTCGTGATGCTGCAGTCCCGCGAGGAGGTCACATGTCTGTCACAGCCCTATGGGGCAGGAGATATTTCTGGTGGGCCACCATCATTGGCTCCTGCCTCCATGCCTTTGATGATGTGAAGCGAGTATAAATATTACAGCGTGGATTTTTCCCCTCGCCGGTCACCAAGGTGATGTTTAAGGGAGGTAATCTCTCATAATTCAAGTCTGATGGATTCACCGGAAATCAAATCAACTTTCCCGGGGCTGCAAAGCTGAGGAGGCAATATCCCCCATGCGATTCTTCATTGACCTACATAGCGGTCCCTGAGTCCCTCCCTGACAGATCCAGCACCACCCCCTGCTCCCCCCTCTCTCCCCTCTCCCCTCTCCTTCAGCCCTGGTCTCCGGGGCTTCTCCCCCCTCTCTACCCTCTCCTTCAGCCCTGTTCTCCGAGGCTTCTCCCCAATGCGTTTGATGATGAGACTTGTGCAATATTCTATCGTCTCAATGTGAGGGGGAATAAAATGGTAAACCTGTTTTTTACAACAAAAAAAAAACATGAAATAAATAAATAATAAAGAAAAATAAATAAACATGTGAATTTGCCAGTCGGCTGTCCCGCTGTGTCTCCAGAAATGCAATTAAGAAATGGAGACCAGTAGCTGTTCTCCGTGCCTCCGAAAAAATGACCGCTTGATTAGGTATTGAGGATGTGGCAATTTCTGTCCGTGATGATGTGAAATTAGAGTGCTGCGAGAGTGGGCTGGATTTGTGGTGTGTGTGTGTGTGTGTGTGTGTGTGTGTGTGTGTGTGTGTGTGTGTGTGTGGGACACACAATTTCGTGTCATGCTGTCATGCACACACACACAGACCAGGACACACACAGAAAGACACACGTGCACACTCCAGCAGCAGCCTGCCTCATTATTAATTCAGGAGCTATCACTCGCGCCCTCCTTCTACCCCTGAGAAACTCTCAATACTTCCCGGCAAACATTATGCATATTTATTCATATACCACCTCCTCTCCGCCTCGCTGAGCGTCACCGTAAAATGTTTCTCCTTCTAACAGAGGCTCGTTTTTGTTTTTTAAGGAATCTCTTTTCCTTTCTCTGTTTTTGTTCTGCTTCCTCCTTCCGCCCCTTTTCTCCTCCTCCATGTTTTTCTTCAGATTTCTATGAATGAGGATTACACGCACACACACACACACACGCACGCACACACACACACACACACACACACACACACACACACAAAATTGCCAGAAAGAACAGCGGGCCCACATACTCTCTGCATTACCATATCGTCCCCCTGACTTCACGTGTACTTTATTCAGTCCTCGGCTGAATCCGTTCGCACTGAGTTTCACCTCGCTCCAAAGCCTCCAAGGGGAGATGCTGGCTTTTGTTGTGATCACTGCTGGGCCTTGATCTAACTCAGCCCCCCCCCCCACACCCACACACACCCTATAGGGATTCAGTGGTGGGGTGCATATCCAGGGATCCTCTTTGATCCCCCCTTGTACTTCTGTGGAGTAGATATGAAAACATCTGCGAGAGTATCACACACACCTTGAAGTACAATTTCGCAATTTCAATATGGAGTCGATTTTTCACACCCTCCGTGACTGACACCGATGATTTGACTATGTTCACTTTTTAGTCTTTCTCTGTACCTCCAGTGGTGGAAAGTAAACTACTAAACTACATTTACTCATAAGTATGCAAGCTCACAACGGATCACAATAGGATTTGTATACATTTTATACATTTGAAAACTTGTGAAATGGGACCTTCTGCATAATGAGTAGCCTACTTATACTTTTGGTAGTACATTTTTATGCCAATTTTAAAACATTTGAGTACATCATTGTCTACCTCCCCAACTTCTCATTCACACATACAACGCACGCACACACACACACACACGCACGCACACAAACATGCACAGTATTCGACATTTCTCTGAACCATCAGGCCCGGAATTCTTTCTTCCATTTTCTTCTGTCGTTCTAAAAGCATGCTTTGGCGGCAGCAAGTGTGTTCAGGCTGCGTGCAACATTCCAATAATTACCAGCAAGGCTGTGACAGTATGTGTAGACCCGGGCACAGGGACCTCTTTACTGTGTAATCAGAGCCATACAGCACCGGCTCCCATTCACACTCACAATAACTTCACTCCGTCAGGAACCGAAGAGCGCTTTTTTTTACAGTGGCCTGGTCGTGGGGTGGGTGGGGTGGGTGCGTTGGGGGGGAGTAATGGAACTGGAACACATGCTGATTAGTAGGTAACGAGGTCCTTTTAAAAAGTTCATGGTCTCCACCTCAAATCCACTCTGTAATGCAGTGGAACGGGAACATGCATTTAAATGTTCCTGCCGGTAAGGATAAATGCCAAATCAGTCTAATATTGAATTTTTGAGGGAAAGCCCTATAGCCTATGTACATATATGCATTGCTGCGGACATTGGCTGGTTTTAAAAAAAGGGAGAGGTCCAATGTGGATAGTGGTGTGGCTCGTGTCAAATCAAACGTCTCTCCCCGGGGGACTTAATGGCACAGCAGTAAGCGAGGCCAGTGCCTGGTTGTTGGGCTCAGCATGCCATAATAATATGATATCCTCTGGTTGATATGACATCAGGACTGGCATCCTGCACCCAGTCATTTGGGGGCACCGATGGAAATCTCAGGCCTTTTATTTTGCAGCTGCATTTCGGAATGACTGACAAGACCTCTGGATGGGTTTGGGTGATGGGTTGGGTAGCCCGCCATATTCCCTGAGGGTTGGCTGGGTCAGGGTATAGCTGCCTTCATTTCCCTTTATACCAGTGAAGATTTCTCTGTGGACCAGCTTTGTTGATGGATGCACCCTGCAGTGAATGTAATGTTGTGCCCCCCCCCCCCCCCCCCCCCCAAACACACACACACACACACGCACACGCACACGCACACGCGCACGCACACACACACACACAAAGTTTTAACGCATCATGAGCTTTCTCTCTGACTGTCTCTGACTGGTGAACAAAGGCCACGGCTAATGAAATCAAAGCAGACTGCTCACGGAAGACATAAAATGTCGGCTTTTGTGCAGGAGCTAATTATTCTTCAGGAATGTATTAAAGATTAAGATTAAGCAAATCCTTTAAATGGCTCTTTTCTTTTGTTCCTTCACAATCCCCCCCCCCCCCCCCCCCCTCATTTTAGATATGGTATAAAGGCAGACAGGCAGACCCTTGTGAAATGACTCTGACTCCATTGTTCCATGTGTTATCCTGCAGACACGCAAGGCTATAGTTAAGAGAGCCGCCTTTGATAGAGATGCCCAGCCCCACCACTAGAACGTATGTGTTATCAGCAAGACAGAATTACTACAGCTGGAGTAAGAAGACATCGCTCAATCCTCTCTATCTCGCTTTCTCTCTACCCCTCTTTCTCTCTGTGTGTGTGTGTGTGTGTGTGTGTGTGTGTGTGTGTGTGTGTGTGTGTGTGTGTGTGTGTGTGTGTGTGTGTGTGTGCTGTGATCGTTGCCTGTCTTATAATGTTCCATTGTGTCATAAGCACTGAGATAGGGTCAAGTCGTTGCCCCTTCAGACCCTGGCTGTCTGTCAGCCTCCTGAATAGACATATCTATAGATAATAGCATATCTCACTCAGTCATGTTGTTCTCAACACTAGTTCAATTCAAATGTCAATTGCCATAGTTACATGCAGCAAACACTTAAGTATGGTATACCAGCTTGCGGTTTTGGCACATGAATGTTTATTACAATCATTTGTTATAATAATAATAATAATAATAATAATAATAATAAACATCATAATAATTAGTAGCCTAGCTAGGCCTATGTATTATTTGGAATTGTCTTATTGTTATAATATGACTTATTAGTAGTAGGCCTATTGGTAGTAATCATAGCTATTTATTATGCATGCAGCATCAGCAGTGTAACATCGTATTTAGTTTGTGCTTGAAATGTAGGCTACTGTAATTCTGCAAACTGTTAATAAATATTTCAATCAATCAATCAATCAATTATTCTATACTGTTCAATGTCTGTAAAGAAATATTACTTATACGTCACTTAACAGTGATAAGAGGAGAGCAATGTCCAATCCGTGAGGTTGAACTTGTCTGAAACCACAGACCTCTCCGTCTAATGCATAAAGGAAGGACACGGGGTGAGGAGGCAGGCAGCCCTCCAGCCTTGAGCTCTGTCTGGGCTGCTCGCTGCACGGCTCAGACACCCCCCTACAGGGCAGATAGAGAGGCCGCTCCTCAAGCCCTCAACACGGGACGGGACCTTCGAGCCCTGGGGGGTGACTGACTGTGATCAAAGCTCAGTACAAACGAGCTTCTGTTAAGAAGCCTATCGGAGTGTGGCCATGATGCACTCTGCAATCTGATAAACCGTCAATGATGTCTGTCTCTCAGACGACCCTCCGACGAGGCGCTGTCTCCAAGGTTTACTGGTTCCCCCATTGTCACCTGTGGCGGTCATAGAGATAATATATCCCATTCTTCCACTTTCTGTGTATTTTTTAACTGCATGTGGTGCATCATGGGCTGGATGTGTTTGAATAAAGAAAAGGTGGCATGACGTGCACGTTGCTATTAAAATAATACATGATATAATATAGCGGCAGCCTATATATAGCCTACTAAGCCTAGGCTATACAGTTCATTGACAATAATCTCAATTCTACTATTGAACTTGCTAATATGAACGCGGACTCACCTATAGGCCCCTTGGGTCGCCACTAGTCCCCACAATTATGATCCATCCAACTCGAGTCGAACCACATTTGCAGTTATTGGCGAAAATGTCATCGATTGGGGGAGGGGGGGAGGGAGGGACTCGAGGGAGGGGGTGTAGTCCATTTAGCTATAGTACAGGAACATAGAGATAAAACTGTATAAGTTCGGCTATATATTAGAATAACAAACGAGCTGATACAAGATGGCTTTTAGCCAATCGTACAGAGAGAGACACACTGTAGTGGATGTCTGCACTTAAGCCCGCTGTCTCTAATGTTAACTTTCCCATTCCGAATAAAGGCTACAGTACACACACAAATACACGCGTGTCATGCACGCGCGCGCACGCACACAGACAAACACACACACACACACACACACACACACACACACACACACACACACACACACACACACACACACACACACACACACACACACACACACACACACACACACACGCACACACTCTCTCTCTCTCTCTCTCTCTCTCTGTCAGTGAGTGAGACAGTGCGGTCCCGGCAGCAGGCAGAGAGAGCTAGGCTGTATAGAATGTGTGTGTGCATCTCCATTGCAGAGGCAACCCCCTGGTAAAGGGGCGTGTGACTGACGGAGTCAGCGCCGCCGGAGACTCGAGTCCCGCATTTCCATCACCGGAGCAGCAGAGAGCGGTGACGCGCGGAGCGGAGAGAATTTAACCCAGGGAATAAAACTTCTACACATCGGGTCGAGGACTTTTTGTTTTCCGTTTGATCCTTTCGACCTTTTGGGAGTTGACTATTTTCTCAACGCCTGCTTTGTTATTTTTATTTTTTATAGATATATATATTTTTAATAAGCCACGGTCGGGTCTCTCTCTCTCACTGGCGACAATAGCGAGCGAGAGAACCAAGATAAGCGGAGAGCGGATCAGTCTGTACGCGGAGAACAAGAGCCAGTTTGGGGGCACTCGGCGGTGCGAGGAGCCGGTGCAGCCGTACCGGACTGTGCGACCATAGTTTCCCCGGCGTGAGGAGGGGGATACCTGGATACTGACCTTTATAGGCGCTGGAAAACCCCTGTAGCTATAGTGAATTTCTAACACACTATTGGATTATATGAACGAACACGCATAATGTTGGAGAGCGCTTCACTCACAGCCTGGATGGCTTTGTGACTGTGAGACAGTCGCCAAGACGCAGGTGATCATTGCTGTTTGTTGTGCGTGGGCTGAAGGGATCAATGCTGCATTTTGTGCGCACAGAAATTATGATATGTTGGTGTAGCCTTTTAAATGCATTTTACTTGCACTGACGTTTGCTTCTGATTTTCGAAAGCAATATATGATGCCTTCGTTAAATAAATAATACAAATAAGCTAACTCTATAGCTATATAGGGTATACTGCAACCTGGACAATAGGCTTTATAATTGAAACGTCTTTATATTACATTGGGTTCGTTTAATATGCACTCAGGCGAGTGTGATGTGTATATTATTGACATATAATAGCCCATGCTCCTGCCCCTTTGTGCCGTGGGTGACCCACCGGGGCAGAAGGGTCTTGGTTGAACAACTATCCAATACTATGAATTACACTTTTTATTGATTTCACCCAATTGTCTGAGTGGCATTTAACCGACACGCCAGCTTTAACAATCGGAATATCTGGGTAGCTATTGACATAGAAGACCGAAACCCAGATCATGCCAGATGTTAGGCTATAACGGAGGGAAAATAACTTCTCTCGTATTATGAGCAGCATTCAGGCCCTTGATTTAATTTAGGTCTACTAGCCTATACTACTGTATGTTTATTTGGGTCCATTCGATCAATTGCTCTTGAACCGAACGTGAAATATAAAGGTGAAACATTTTGGTATAACATTTGAGAGCTCTAGGCGTTTAATAGGTTCGGTTGGCACAAGCGCACATTTCACATATAGTGTCAGATGAGATGTCGACCTGTGTCATTTCATTATATCAGACCCATATGGAGAGAGAGAGCGAGAGAGAGCCAGGTATGGGTGTCAGACAGTGTAGAGTCGACGAAACGAATGAGATTATAAATATCAGAGAGAGAGAGAGAGAGAGAGAGAGAGAGAGCCTACAAAGTCAACGTGATAAGAAGAGAGAGAGAGGGGTGCTAGAAATACCGTAGGTGAGACTGAGCGAGGAGGACAGCAGGCAGAGAGAGAGAGAGAAGCTGCTGCTGCTGCTGCTGTGAGTGAGTGAGTGAGTGAGTGAGTGAGTGAGTGCCCGTTCGTTCCAGTGACGGACGCTGCAGGCAGTGAGACCCGCTCCAGCCTCCACTCATCAATTCAACTCTTCCCATATAGGTTGGGTTGGATATTTGACATCAAGCCAATCAGCAAACTCCTGTGTGAGATTCCAGCAGCTCCACAGAGCCAAGCAGCAGTGTAGGCTATAGCTATATACTACACGGCCTATAGAAGCAAAGTGGTCGCAGTTTGGGGTGTATCTCTCCTTGCCTAAAGCCCGTGTTAAGGGCAATGCCAGTCAGTCAGACTCGGCCAGATGTTGGCTTGTCAGCTTCTGGAATGGGCAAAAGGGAGCAGCATTGCCGGCACATATAAAGACGAATGATCCAATCTGCGCCCATTTATTGAATAATAACCAATCTGTCTCCTTTCCATTTACAGCAAAAGGATTACCTCTGGCTGCCTGGTCATCACTACTAAACGGAATAAGAACGGAGGCCTATTTATTGTTTATTTATATGTTTTTGTGGACTGACTTCTTTGGAGGATATGCAACACCACTACTGGAGAGCGAACAGGAGCTGAATGACAGATGCAAGCGACGACTTGAGACGCATTTTCAGACCCAATTCCAGCTGACACTTCTGCTTTATTTTCTGCTGTTTATAGCCGGACGCCAAGGTTACAGTTATTATAGACACAAGAAGGAACAAAAGCTGCCAAAGTAACAGAAGAAAGAAGGAAGAAAAAATAAACTTTGAGGATTTTTATTCGTTCCCCCCTCATAATTTTTATTTTTGTTACAAACAAGGATGCATTGTGGATTAGTTTTTATCCTTTTAATGGAATCTTCTTCGTTGCCAGAGCTAACGGTAAGAGTCAACTTTATATATATATATATATATATATATATATATCACCTTTCCATTCTGCAACCCTTATTATTGATTGATTTATGCCGAGACTTCTGTTTGTGTTATGAAATAGTTCATATAAAGGACTGTCTTCTGCATGTCTGTACGGTAACGTCCCCGGTCCTTATTGCGCGGATGATGGCATTCTTACAAAGTAGTTTCGTTTCCACTATCCGTGAAACGAGCTCATTCATATAAGAAAAGTAATCTCAATGCACTTAATTGACCAATTATTTGAATTGGAAGTACTTTGCGTACAAGGCTATAGCCCGGCAGATGGTGTGCTTTAATCAGAAAGCATGACCAGGCGCACAAATGAAGATTAATGTCATTTTGGGGTGGAATCGGTAGCTTTGTTCATTAAAACTCTGCAATCTTTAACGGGTAGTCTGAGAAACAACATTATTGACCATAGGCTAATAATAACCCGCTTGCGGTCTCAGCAAACGAAAAACGATTTAATTGACACCATTTTCAGCTTCCATGCTTGTGCACTCTGTACAGTGTACACCTTTGCATAATTTGGGTCATTTTCTCTTCTTTATGAGGCAGTTAACTGTCCTCCAGTGGCTAAGAAAACTTACAGTTGCTTTCCCAATGTGTTTTCCCTATAGCTATTATGTTTTAGCTAAGCCTCTATACTGGCGAACTTGTTTTATGTGTTTTATTTTTCTTTATATAGATTAATAGGCTATTTATGCATAAAGAAAAGGCTCAAATGTCTTTCCTTTTAAATGTGTTTTTCTTTTGAAATCCTTAATCCTTTATAGGCCTATATAGGTTCCAAAACCTTGTGATTATTAGCCAGTGGAAATTATTGCCGGGAGTTTTGTTGCTGTAGAGTTAGGGCTACTACTACAAAGTTAACTCCGTAAACTCGAGATATAATTAGCCTAATCATTAAAGTCCAGAGTCATGGGATTAGGACAGGACAGGCAGGCCAGACACTTGGCTATTTTACGACTTTTTGGACTCACCGTCTCACCCTGCCTATATTATCTCTCATTAATGTTCTGCTCAATTTGAGGTGACAGACAAAGAAACCGAGTTCTTAGTGCACACTTGTGGAAAATTGGACGTTATCATGTTGTAATATTGGAAGATATTTTCTGTTTGACACGTGGACCTGCAGCGGCGGTTTGTGTTGGCGCTCTGCCTAAAACACAGCAGCAACACGGCGCGGGATAGGCTACAGGCGAAAGAGTCATTATTTAACCCAGGTTTTATACAGCCCTCATATGATCCATTTCCTAACTGAGGGCTTTCACTTTCTCTCTCTCTCTCCCGCAGACAAATGTGGAGACACTATCAGAATCACAAACGCAAACTACCTCACGTCGCCCGGCTACCCGGTGTCATATTTCCCCTCACAGAGATGCGTGTGGGTGATAACAGCGCCTGGGCCTCACCAGCGGATCCTAATCAACTTCAACCCGCATTTTGATCTGGAGGACCGCGAGTGCAAGTGAGTAGACAGCCCCTCTCTGCTCTCTCTTCTCCCCTCTGCTGTCCTCATGCGCATGCGCGTGAAACCGCGCCATCTAGCGGCCGTGGATTTATTGTTGGATATTGGATATTGAGTCTGCTCTCTACATACGACAAAAGGAATGTCTTTCCTCCGCCATATGGTTTTGGAATGTCTTTGCTTCTCGTCTTTGTGGCATGATATCATGGGGTTGCTGTGCTTTGGTTGCTGTGCTGTTACAGAGCGCTCTTGCAGAAGGCATGATTAGGCCCTAGTGCTTCAGAAATCACTCACTGGGATATTCACTATGAGGCCAGTAGTTTCCTCTCAGAGCCAGCCAGTCGGTCAGCCTATTTGACTCCTGAACTGTGTGCCGTCTCGTCCCAACAAGGGCTAAGCGGTTCACTTGTCGTGGTTCGGATTGCTGGGTGACGTGACGGCGATGAAACGCGAGACAGACAGTAATCTGATGAGTGCCGGTGTCACTGTGGTGCCTTGAGGCAAAACTGTACCTGGGCAGACTGCCTCTCGCTGGTGATGACACAGTGTGTGTGTGTGTGTGTGTGTGTGTGTGTGTGTGTGTGTGTGTGTGTGTGTGTGTGTGTGTGTGTGTGTGTGTGTGTGTGTGTGTGTGTGTGTGTGTGTGTGTGTGTGTGTGTGTGTGTGTGTGTATCCCTGCCTCGCTCTGTCTCCGCTGTGTGTTTGCGCTCCAGGGCCATGGGGAGAATACAGTACTTTGCTGGATCCTGTACGGTGTCACCACTCCCACCCAAACCTCTGCCCTACGCCCCCTTTGTGCTCCTTGAATGTCTCTGTATACATTGCTCGGATCCTTTTTAATCCAGATTTTCTTTTTGGCACTTTTAACCTTTTCCTTTAAACCTGTCTGAGATTTATGGCTGGCTCTATGCCACACTGCTTAGAGGGTGGATCCTCCTTCACACTTCTTCTGCTCGATATCACCAGAGGGGACGGTTAAACTGTCTTAAGTGGTCCAGGGTGATAGAGAGAGAGAGAGAGAGAGAGAGAGAGGAGAGGAGAGGAGGGAGAGGGAGAGGGAGAGGGGAGAGAGGAGAGCGAGAGGAGAGGAGAGGGGAGGGAGAGGAGGGGGGAGAGAGGGAGGGAGAGAGGGGGAGAGAGGGGGAGATGAGAGGGGAGAGAGAGGGAGAGGGAGAGGGAGAGGGAGAGAGGGAGAGGGAGAGGGAGAGAGAGAGAGATATGAAGGGATGGAGTAACAATAGACTGCCTCTGTTAATCAAATTAGCCCAGAATGAATTTCCTGTGTCTAAACAACGCAGGGTTTTAAAGAATCGACTCTCTGGCCTGAGGCAAAACGAGGGTTTGGATTTTATTTTGTTTTGTGTGTTTTTTTCGGGTTGAAAGAAGTGGCCCCGGTTAGCTGTTTTTTGTGATCCAGCGCTGTACTATCATTTGCAAATTAGTTCTGCTCTCTCATTTAGCTGCCACTGAATTTACACAGTGGCGATTTGCTTAGTTAATTGGCTGTTCATAAACGTGTTAGCGAGTGAAGTTTGTGTAATGTGAGTGTGTATGGCTGCGTGATTCCATGTCCACCCCCCCCCCCCCCTTCTCTCTCTCTATCTCTCTCTCTCTCTCTCTCTCTCTCTCTCTCTCTCTCTCTCTCTCTCTCTTCTCTCTCTCTCTCTCTCTCTCTCTTCCTCTCTCTCTCTCTCTCTCTCTCTCTCTCTCTCTCTCTCTCTCTCTCTCCTCTCTCTCTCTCTCTCTCTCTCTCTCTCTCTCTCTCTCTCTCTCTCTCTCTCTCTCTCTCTCTCTCTCTCTCTTCCTCTCTCTCTCTCTCTCTCTCTCTCTCTCTCTCTCTCTCTCTCTCTCCCCCTCCCTCATTTTCCTAACCAAATGTGCTTATTATGTTTGGAGTGGAGCCAGTCTGAGCCAAACGCCGATGGTGCGGTCACGGGTTACGGCGCACACGGATACAGGATATACTAACAACTAACCTGGAGAGACGGCTGTGAAACGTAATCAAGTCGCCGCCGATTCAAGTGGGCCAGCACGCACTGGAGATTGTGCTGGAAACGGGGTCATGTTGACCTCCTCGGGCCCTTTCCTTTTTTAACCCGGGCCCCCCCACCGCCCGCCACCCCTCTCCCGGTGTAGCGTTTCATTTTTAATGTTGTAATGGAGTGGTTTTCATGGGGCTTTAGTTCCACTTCGCTATGTTTCACCTCACAAGGCTTCACATAGACTTAGGTGAAGATTGTGCTGTGAAGTGAACACCCCCATCTTGGTTTTTTAAATATTGTCACTTAATGTAAACCCACCTAGGGGTTGGGGGTCGTTGCATTATTAAACCTATATATACTTTGCTGGACCGTGGTCCCCTACGGCTCTATACGCCCCCCCCTCCTTTTTCTACGCCAAATCTCTTCGTAGAAGATATCCGATCTACAAGCTCACAGCGCCGTCGCATTAGGAGGATGCGCTGTGAACTTGTCTGCTATTGTCCGTCAAAATGTTCACCTCCCAGAATAGGGTTCACGTGGTTTACAGCCAGCGAGACATGTCATAAGTAACTCGATTATGATGGGCGGATTAGAGCAGACCATCTACCATGGCTTAACCCATCGTCAGTAGCAGCAGCATGGTGTTGTTGCCACTGAGGAGCGCCATCAGACGTTTGCGGCCCCCGCTCACCAAAACAGCCCCTGCATAATGGAAACTGCTGAGGTCGGAATGGCCTTCCTTATCTGATGGGCTAGTAGAGTAGAGTGGGTGTGGGGCGGAGGAGGGGGCGGCTACAATGCATGCTCAGTGCGCCGCCATGCAATCTAATTAGTGGGCAAATGGAACACACATGCTCCGCATGTTCACCAACATGGCCGTTATCAGCAGACCAAACAAGGAGCACTCAAAAGTGGGAGCTTTGCGACAAGAAAAACAGGGCCTTAAGTGAAGCGTAGAGCCGCGGCAGGCTGCGCCCGGTGTTGTTGCACGTGCGCTCCACTCTCGGCAGGTTTGTTTTTGGGAGGTGCAGGGGGGAGCTGTATCCTGAGAGCCGGGGGGGGGGGGGGGAGCCCCACTCCATCGCGGAGAGATAAGGACTAAGTGAGCCCTACCGTTCTGAATGCCGAGCATGTTTGCCTTTCACGCACCGCCCACACACTGTTCTCCTGGCTAATGCAGTTTGAGGTGAACAAATGTTTGAAGGGAATTTGTTCCGAAAATCAATGAGCAGCTAAGCTACAGTATAAATATATATACTACATATTACTTCAGTTCACTCGCTCCCTGTGCCACGCTCTGACAGATGAAGGTTTCACTTACGGGTGAGTCGATGTAATTGCATAAGACAGGCAGGCTGTTTCAATGGGACCGACCGTTGAGCAATGCAGCTCACCCCAAATTGAAGGCCATAGCAAATGTTTTGTGTTGTGCTACTGCTAGCTTCTCCCCCTCTCTCTCTCTCTCTCTCTCTCCTCATCGCCTGCTCTCCTCCTGGAGGCTGGAGCCTTTCTGTTTCTACTTGGTATGATGTGCTCTTGACAATGCCATGAATCATTGATGGCCTCGGATTTGCTGACCAGACCATGGGAAAAAAAATTTCCCCATGCAGCACACTGAAATCCCTCACAGTCCAACCAGCCAAGGCTGCTCCACAGCTGCCTGATTTTTCGCTTCCCTTTAGTAAAAGAGAAGAGAGAGAAAAAGAGACTGTCTACTCCCCACCCCTCACCAACTCTCTTTTCCCCCTGCCTCTCTGGCTGGGCAGTCTTTACTGGACCCTTAACAGAACACAGTGTGACGGCCTGCGCAGACCCTTAACAGAACACAGTGTGACGGCCTGCGCAGTCCCTGAGAAGCCGAGTGCAATGGGTGTGTGGGTGGGAAGGGATGAGGTGGCAGTTGGGGGGGCGGGGGCGGTTGGGGTGGCGGCTGTAGATATTCGGGGAATGCCTTCTGAAGCAGCCCATTGTGAGTGAGAAAGTCAGGGAGAGCCCCCTGCCTGACAGCGCCTCAACCTCACTCTAGTCTAAGGCTTGGAAAATGCACTATTTTCCCCTTTTCTTTAATTGCACCCCTCCCACCCCCCCATACACACACACACACACAGACACACACTTCCCAGCCCCCTGCCACTCCCCCCCCCTTCCCATGCTGTGTTGCCCCCTAAAGAGAGCTGCCTGGCCTGCTGAGAAGGCAAACATTCTCCACTGTGCTCCACGACAATACACATCCTGCCTCCCCCTGGCATCCTGGCCAGGTCTGCAGTCCAGAGATGACTAAGTGGAGTTAGGGAGGGATGGTATAGCTGCACAGGGGGAGCGTTTCTTAGCCATACCCGGGGTCTATATGCGGTGCGCCCCCCTCATACACTGGCCCCTTTTGTTATGTGGAATCCTCAGTAGGATCTCTGACTCACATGCCGCTGTGACAGTAAACAATGTGAGCCACCTGTTCTTGGGAGCGAGAGGAAAATACACTACGGGAGGTTGGGTTTAAGGGGAAAGTTACCACTTTCCTTAATTACTTTAAATACCTCACACACCACCTGAATAGCATGCTAGAGCGTTGCACGACAAGGTGGCTGGGGGGTAGCTAGCTATGGGAGGAATTTTCACTTCCAGTGGAGCTTCACAGTTGGGGAGCAAGACACTGTATTTCTCTCCATTGCTCCTCTCTCTCATGGCAAGGAACCAAACCAATAACAAATGGACAACTGGACTGTGTGGTTGTCCATCAGCCGTTGTCAGAGAAGAAAATGAATAAGGGGAGGAATGCAACGGGCCGTTTTATTTTCTCCGTGGGCAGTAGATAGAGGGCCTTAGAGACGGGAAGGGATGTGACCTCTGGCGACCGACTATAGGGGGACATGAATGTTGGGGATACTTACAGCCTTAGTGATTATTTCGGTTGTTGCCGTGCACGTCCTCGCGTGTGTGGGGAGGAGGCCTCTGCTGTAGGTTTGGTAATAATAACCACTGAAATGATGCACCTTGCATTTTCCATAAGGCAACCATTCCCACATGTTCATAACAATGTAAATCAAAGTACTCTCCAAATTATATTGAAACAGTGTGCCTCAAGGGAGAGGGAAAGAAATGAAGCTCATCCGAGGAGGTGGCACACAGGGTAATCTATTTTGAATATTAGTTTGCTCTTCATCACAATTATGCAGAACTGTATTTGCTCAGTGTGCAAAGAAAATGTCCTCTGATGACTTATTGTGAATGAGGAATATCTGTTTACATAGTCTGACGATGTTCTATAAGCTCCCATAAATGTAATGAGCAGGTTGACCCACTGTAAGCTCTGTAAATAGCATTTCCAATGAAAGTAGGCTGGCAGTATTAAACGTTCCCTGGGGAGTTGTTCACCTTCATTACCAGCCAGAGGGTAGAAAGGGCCAGACAGCAGACAGAGAACATAGTGTCAGACACATTGTTTCATTAAAAAATATGTTTCTTTTTTGGTGAGTGAGTGAAGAAGTATGAATTAGGTTTTAACCCTAATTTCTCTCTGTCGGTCCCTGTTCGCTCTCTCTAACACAAGAGGTTAATGGTGTTCTCTGTTAGCTCACACCTGCAAGCGAGTATTGTCTACCTGTGTCTGTGGATGTGTGTTCGTCTGTGCGCACAGCCAGTGGACCACCCCCCCCCCCCCATCCCCTCTAATGGTGGAGTGTTCACCTTGGCCGACGTTTGGAAGGACAGTCTGATTGAAAAGCTTTCTGGTCGTGGCATCTGCCGTACCTCCCCGTTGCTCTGTCACTTCTTTGATTCATGCGCACCCCGGACACCTCGGCCGCCAGGCAAGCCTCTCTCTCTGCCTCACAGCAGGAGGGGCAACTCCACTTTGGTTCACAGTAGTAGAGAGGAGGAGGAGGAGGATGAGGAGGAGGAGGAGGAGGAGGAGGAGGAGGAGGATGAGGAGAGGGACATAATGAGGTACGCTAAGGAAGAGGAGAACCGGATGACACCAGGGGTGAGGCGGCGGGCTCTTCTCACAGCAGTGGATTTTGGAAACCGTACAACATTTCGCCGCGTTTTTGTTTTCTGTTCTTTTGTATCAGTCAGGCTCGCTCGTGTTCGCCAGGGCAGGGATCGGGTGTCGTTTGCGCCGCTTCTGCAGAGGGATATGTGCTCCTTTTCCAGAACATGTTTCCCTATATGGAAGTTTCTGTTGTAACGAAGAGGTACGATTACGAGCCCCTCACAGCCCGGGAGTTTCAGCTGTACGCTTCTTTTGCTGTTTTTATCCGAAACAGACACTCTCTCTGAAACCGTGAGCATGCATGGCGCGTGATTAGAGGGACGGTGTTTTGGTAATCTCTCCTCTGGATCTGGACACACATCTATTGACTGTATAAGAAAATTCATACTGGGGTTTTTCCTCCCAGCACAGATGAAAAGCATTAAACGCTCGGGCTATAATTCAATTATGTGTTCTGTTTCCAGAAGACATTGGCAATGAGAGCCAACTCACCCTCTCTCTGTTTGTTTCTGTCTCTCTCCCTCCCTCCCTCTCCCTCTCTCTCTCTCTCTTCTCGCTCTCTGTTCCCCCTCTCTCTGCCTCATATAACATAATAGCTACAGGTTTCGGCTGCTCGCTGTTTTTCCATGTACGAGATACGAATTCTTTTAGTTGTGTGCGTGTGCGCGTGTGTGTGCGTGTGCGTGCGCGTGCGCACGTGTGAAGCAACAAAGTGGGGTTGGGCTGAGTGAGAAATAATTAGGCGTTTGAAGAGAATCAAGAGATGTGGGTGGTTCGGCCGGTGGAGGAGAAGAGCAGTAGTAGGGGGCCCTTTAGTTTGAAACAGAACCTCCCCAAACATCTCACTTCTCTTCATCCCGTCCGTCCCAGAGCGGAGAGAGAGAGAGAGAAGAGACATACAGTACAGAGGGAGAGATCTTCCCCTGCAGTCTAATGGATGAGGGCCCATTGGAGCTGTGCTGTGGGGGGCTTTAATCCAGCGTGTCCAGGCTTGTCAGACATGTTTCGTTTAGTGGCCTAACCTTGAATGGGGCTCATGATTTTGATTGATGCGTCTCCCTTCGCCATGAGGCCTGTTTGTTGCCCTAAGGCCCCCCGGTGCTTAGGGGGGGGGTGGTGGGGGGGCTGGATGGTAGATTCGGCACCTATAAGGCCCGTTCATCCAAGCAATCAGGCATGGCCCCGAAGGGGTCTCTGGCTGAAGACAAGTTTGTTTGTGATAGGTATAGTACCCCCGCGTGGGATTGAAAGCAGGGTTCTCTTGTTTAACCCCACGCATCCCCGGAGGCGTTCTGGTGTGTGTGTGTGTGTGTGTGTGTGTGTGTGTGTGTGTGTGTGTGTGTGTGTGTGTGTGTGTGTGTGTGTGTGTGTGTGTGTGTGTGTGTGTGTGTGTGTGTGTGTGTGTGTGTGTGTGTGTGTGTGTGTGTGTGTGTGTGTGTGTGTGTGTGTGTGTGTGTGTGTGTGTGTGTGCGCGCGCGCCATTGGGACCGTTGACGTTTCCTCTTGGCTGGCCTCGGCAGCAAAACAGACAGTGATTGATGGGGCGGGGCCCGACCACTCTCTGATTGAGTTAGATGCACGTGCTCCACAAACCCGCTTGATCCTCCTCCGCTAAATTGGCAGCGTTATTATTATGGCCTCTTTTCCTTTCTTTTCTGTGCTGCGACAGTGATACGTTTTCTTTTCTCTCGTAGCTTTATTTTTCTTTTTAGTCTTGGCAGTTTGGTGCCCGTACACTGCTACCTTGACTTCAGGGTCACCCCTGGAGAGATGGGGACACGTGAGGGCCCCACACGCTCCGGCACGTCCACGTACGCACACGCGCACGCACATCTAATATTATTAGGCCAGACGGCCTCCCAAGTTGGCAGCCACTGGTGTGCGGGGCCAGCATATTGGAAGGGTCGGCTTGCCCTCCAAAACTTGGCAGGGGCCCGGGCGGCCATCATCAGCACTTTGATCGGCCCCTGTAAATGCCGCGCTTGTGGCCCCTCTCTGTCCGATGCTTTGATGAGATGCACCTCTTGGCTCCGGACCATTGCAGCAACACCGGGTGCCATTTGGCTTTAATTCAAAGTGCCGCGTCATTGGAAATACCAGAAGACCGTTCTGTGCGGGGCGTGTGTGAACGGGGCGGGGGCGGGGCGGTGTGTGGAACAACACCGTATTGAAGCGAAGGACGTGTCATTCGTCAAACGCAGATACAGTATATCCACGCTCACAGGAAATTGTCCCTGTCTGGCAATCGACCGATCCGAGCCAACCCAACCCGTGTCAGCAAACATGTTGCCGTGCATTCTGAAAATACTTTCTCATTCATGATGTTTATCATCATCCCCTTCCTTCTTTTGAAGGACAGAAATAGCCTGGCTGTCTTCACAGCTCTTTAGGCCATTCAGGGGTTTAAGGTCACGCGTGTGTGTGTGTGTGACTGTGTGTGTGTGACTGTGTGTGTGTGACTGTGTGTGTGTGTGTGTGTGTGTGTGCGTGTGTGTGTGTGTGTCTTGTGTATAGGACACCGTCCAACTGCTCTGTCATTCTCCACCACGCCCTGTTCTGTCCAGGGGCTGTGCGGTGCGCAGACCCTTTCCACGCCCTCGCCAAGTAGCTTGAAGCCCAGCCAGCTGACCCGGGTCACAGAGCACCCTTCGACCTGGCCTCCACGGGGGAGAGACGGGGGAGGGGTGTATGGGGGTCTTTTAATTGAATACATCCAGTACAGTTATTACTCCTGTGCCCTCAAGCCTCTCAGCCAGCGTGGAGCCTGCATATAACGGACTCAGAGAGAGAGAGAGAGAGAGAGAGAGAGAGAGAGAATGATTGAGTGAGTGTCAGGCAATATTGACCCGTTTGCAATGAATCCTCACTAGAGCCTGACTGATGGCAGATTTAAGAGACCCGGCGATTACCGATGTTATGACAGACAGAGAAAATAAAGTGTAAATTCTTTAAACCTAATCGGAAAAACATTCTCTTTGAGATTTGGTTTTTATTATGAACCTAAAATGTTTTATTAAGTATATACATAACCCTAACCACAATCCAAACCCAAAATCAACACACAAACTGAACTTTATTTAATTAAGCATGAAACCCAATATATTATGTGATGATATATATATCATCACATATATATATCATCATCACATATATGATATATATATATATATATATATATATATATATATACTCGGCCAAACCGCTATATCGGT
>NC_139712.1:51048186-51052902 GCF_964188405.1 Protomyctophum parallelum | reverse complement strand
GGTGAAGATTGTGCTGTGAAGTGAACACCCCATCTTGGTTTTTAAATATTGTCACTTAATGTAAACCCACCTAGGGGGTTGGGGTCGTTGCATTTTAAACCCTATATATACTTGGCTGGACCGTGGTCCCCTACGGCTCTATACCGCCCCCCCCCCCCCCTCCTTTTTCTACGCCAAATCTCTTCGTAGAAGATATCCGATCTACAAGCTCACAGCGCCATCGCATTATAGGAGGATGCGCTGTGAACTTGTCTGCTATTGTCCGTCAAAATGTTCACCTCCCAGAATAGGGTTCACGTGGTTTACAGCCAGCGAGACATGTCATAAGTAACTCGATTATGATGGGCGGATTAGAGTCGACCATCTACCATGGCTTAACCCATCGTCAGTAGCAGCAGCATGGTGTTATTGCCACTGAGCGCCATCAGACGTTGCGGCCCCACGCTCACCAAAACAGCCCCTTGCATAATGGAAACTGCTGAGGGTCGGAATGGCCTTCCTTATCTGATGGGCTAGTAGAGTAGAGTGGGTGTGGGGGCGGAGGAGGGGGCGGCTACAATGCATGCTTCAGTGCGCCGCCATGCAATCTAATTAGTGGCAAATGGAACACACATGCTCCGCATGTTCACCCAACATGGCCGTTATCAGCAGACCAAACAAGGAGCACTCAAAAGTGGGAGCTTTGCGACAAGAAAAACAGGCCTTAAGTGAAGCGTAGAGCCGCGGCAGGCTGCGCCCGGTGTGTTGTTGCACGTGCGCTCCACTCTCGGCAGGTTTGTTTGGGGAGGTGCAGGGGGGAGCTGTATCCTGAGAGCCGGGGGGGGGGGGGGGAGGAGCCCCACTCCATCGCGGAGAGATAAGGACTAAGTGAGCCCTACCGTTCTGAATGCCGAGCATGTTTGCCTTTCACGCACCGCCCACACACACTGTTCTCCTGGCTAATGCAGTTTGAGGTGAAGGCGCAGCCGGCGTCAAAACAAATGTTTGAAGGGAATTTGTTCCGAAAATCAATGAGCAGCTAAGCTACAGTATAAATATATGATACTACATATTACTTCAGTTCACTCGCTCCCTCTCTCTCTCTCTCTCTCTCTCTCTCTGATCTGATAAGGGCTGCAAGCTCGTATGGCTGACAGGCCAGCCATCTGGAGGGGGGGGGGGGGATAGCAGCTTTTTGGTGCATTTGAAACGAAACATCTGACAGATGAAGGTTTCACTTACGGGTGAGTCGATGTAATTGCATAAGACAGGCAGGCTGTTTCAATGGGACCGACCGTTGAGCATTGCAGCTCACCCCAAATTGAAGGCCATAGCAAATGTTTTGTGTTGTGCTACTGCTAGCTTCTCCCCCTCTCTCCCTCTCTCTCTCTCTCCTCATCGCCTGCTCTCCTCCTGGAGGCTGGAGCCTTTCTGTTTCTACTTGGTATGATGTGCTCTTGACAATGCCATGAATCATTGATGGCCTCGGATTTGCTGACCAGACCAAGGGAAAAAAGAACTTCCCCATGCAGCACACTGAAATCCCTCACAGTCCAACCAGCCAAGGCTGCTCCACAGCTGCCTGATTTTTCGCTTCCCTTTAGTAAAAGAGAAGAGAGAGAAAAAGAGACTGTCTACTCTCCACCCCCTCACCAACTCTCTTTTCCCCCTGCCTCTCTGGCTGGGCAGTCTTTACTGGACCCTTAACAGAACACAGTGTGACGGGCCGGCCTGCGCAGTCCTGAGAAACCGAGTGCAATGGGTGTGTGGGTGAGAAGGGATGACACGGTGGCGGTGGCAGTTGGGGCGGGGGCGGGGGCGGTTGGGGTGGCGGGCTGTAGATATTCGGGGAATGCCTTCTGAAGCAGCCCATTGTGAGTGAGAAAGTCAGGGAGAGCCCCCTGCCTGACAGCGCCTCAACCTCACTCTAGTCTAAGGCTTGGAAAATGCACTATTTTCCCCTTTTCTTTAATTGCACCCCTCCCACCCCCCCATACACACACACACACACACACAGACACACACTTCCCAGCCCCCTGCCACTCCCCCCCCCCCCCCCCTGCTGTGTTGCCCCCTAAAGAGAGCTGCCTGGCCTGCTGAGAAGGCAAACATTCTCCACTGTGCTCCACGACAATACACATCCTGCCTCCCCCTGGCATTCCTGGCCAGGTCTGCAGTCCAGAGATGACTAACTGGAGTTAGGGAGGGATGGTATGGCTGCACAGGGGGAGCGTTTCTTAGCCATACCCGGGGTCTATATGCGGTGCGCCCCCTCATACACTGGCCCCTTTTGTTATGTGGAATCCTCAGTAGGATCTCTGACTCACATGCCGCTGTGACAGTAAACAATGTGAGCCACCTGTTTCTTGGGAGCGAGAGGAAAATACACTACGGGAGGTTGGGTTTAAGCCGGGAAAGTTACCACTTTCCTTAATTACTTTAAATACCTCACACACCACCTGAATAGCATGCTAGAGCGTTGCACGACAAGGTGGGCTGGGGGGTAGCTAGCTATGGGAGGAATTTTCACTTCCAGTGGAGCTTCACAGTTGGGGAGCAAGACACTGTATTTCTCTCCATTGCTCCTCTCTCTCATGGCAAGGAACCAAACAATAACAAATGGACAACTGGACTGTGTGGTTGTCCATCAGCCGTTGTCAGAGAAGAAAATGAATAAGGGAGGAATGCAACGGGCCGTTTTATTTTCTCCGTGGGCAGTAGATAGAGGGCCTTAGAGACGGGAAGGGATGTGACCTCTGGCGACCGACTATAGGGGGACATGGAATGTTGGGGATACTTACAGCCTCAGTGATTATTTCGGTTGTTGCCGTGCACGTCCTCGCGTGTGTGGGGAGGAGGGAGGAGGCCTCTGCTGTAGGGTTTGGTAATAATAACCACTGAAATGATGCACCTTGCATTTTCCAAAGCAACCGTTCCCACATAACATAACAATGTAAATCAAAGTACTCTCCAAATTATATTGAAACAGTGTGCCTCAAGGGAGAGGGAAAAAAATGAAGCTCATCCGAGGTGGCACACAGGGTAATCTATTTTGAATATTAGTTTGCTCTTCATCACAATTATGCAGAACTGTATTTGCTCAGTGTGCAAAGAAAATGTCCTCTGATGACTATTGTGAATGAGGAATATCTGTTTACATAGTCTGACGATGTTCTAAGCCCCCATAAATGTAATGAGACGGGTTGACCCACTGTAAGCTCTGTAAATAGCATTTCCCAAATGAAAGTAGGCTGGCAGTATTAAAACGTTCCCCTGGGGAGTTGTTCACCTTCATTACCAGCCAGAGGGTAGAAAGGGCCAGACAGCAGACAGAGAATATAGTGTCAGACACATTGTTTCATTAAAAAATATGTTTCTTTTTGGTGAGTGAGTGAAGAAGTATGAATTAGGTTTTAACCCTAATTTCTCTCTGTCGGTCCCCTGTTCGCTCTCTCTAACACAAGAGGTTAATGGTGTGCTCTGTTAGCTCACACCTGCGAGCGAGTATTGTCTACCTGTGTCTGTGCATGTGTGTTTGTCTGTGCGCACAGCCAGTGGACCACCCCCCCCCCCCCCCCCCCCCCTCTAATGGTGGAGTGTTCACCTTGGCCGACGTTTGGAAGGACAGTCTGATTGAAAAGCTTTCTGGTCGTGGCATCTGCCGTACCTCCCCGTTGCTCTGTCACTTCTTTGATTCATGCGCACCCCGGGCACCTCGGCCGCCAGGAAAACCTCTCTCTCTGCCTCACAGCAGGAGGGGGAACTCCACTTTGGTTCACAGTAGTAGAGAGGAGGAGGAGGAGGAGGAGGAGGGACATAATAAGGTATCGCTAAGGAAGAGGAGAACCGGATGACACCAGGGGTGAGGCGGCGGGCTCTTCTCACAGCAGTGGATTTTGGAAACCGTACAACATTTCGCCGCGTTTTTGTTTTCTGTTCTTTTGTATCAGTCAGGCTCGCTCGTGTTCGCCAGGGCAGAGATCGGGTGTCGTTGCGCCGCTTCTGGCAGAGGGACGATGTGCTCGTTTTCCAGAACATGTTTCCCTATATGGAAGTTTCTGTTGTAACGAAGAGGTACGACGAGCCCCTTACAGCCCGGGGAGTTTCAGCTGTACGCGTCTTTTGCTGTTTTTATCCGAAACAGACACTCTCTCTGAAACCGTGAGCATGCATGGCGCGTGATTAGAGGGACGGTGTTTTGGTAATCTCTCCTCTGGATCTGGACACACATCTATTGACTGTAAGAAAATTCATACTGAGGTTTTTTCCTCCCAAGCACAGATGAAAAAGCATTAAACGCTCGGGCTATAATTCAATTATGTGTTTCTGTTTCCAGAAGACATTGGCAATGAATGAGAGCCAACTCACCCTCTCTCTGTTTGTTTCTGTCTCTCTCCCCTCCCTCCCTCTCCCTCTCTCTCTCTCTCTTCTCGCTCTCTGTTCCCCCTCTCTCTGCCTCATATAACATAATTAGCTACAGGTTTCGGCTGCTCGCTGTTTTTCCATGTACGAGATACCGAATTCTTTTTAGTTGTGTGCGTGTGCGCGTGTGTGTGCGTGTGCGTGTGCGTGCGCGTGCGTGCGCACGTGTGAAGCAACAAAGTGGGGGTTGGGCTGAGTGAGAAATAATTAGGCGTTTGAAGAGAATCAAGAGATGTGGGTGGTTCGGCCGGTGGAGGAGAAGAGCAGTAGTCGGGGGCCCATTAGTTTGAAACAGAACCTCCCCAAACATCTCAC
>NC_139712.1:51035686-51043186 GCF_964188405.1 Protomyctophum parallelum | reverse complement strand
AGAACATTACATCAGCGGTGTTGAGGTAATTGAGGAGGTTGCCGAGCCCTTTAAAAACAAATCACTCTTTGCCGCATGACTAAATAACAACAGCCACATCACCACAAATGCATTTCCCCTTAAAAACAGCTCGACTCATATTCGCGTTACTATAATTGCATTATTGTGACCTATTTGTCACGCTTTTATGATCTAAATGGGGGCAATTGGACATCAGAGCTGTCCGAGAGCACGAGAAGGGCTCGACATTCTGGGCCCCGAGGCCACTTCGCAGGCCCCTGTGGGAACAGAAAGCTAAAGCGTACATAGTATCGCCAACTGCGATTCAGAGGGCTTTCAGAGTGCAATAGGCCCTACATGTGAGTCGAGCACAAGGAGCTTTTGTGGTCGTCTTTATTCCCCCTGCTTGTTTTCCCCTTGGGGAGAGAGGAGTCTCTCATGGGGGCTATACACGTACGACGTGCCTAGCAGGATGGATTCTCCCCGGGGCAACATTCTCCCTCTTCTTGTCTGCCATATTTCCAAATAAAGGATTATTGTGTTGTGGAGGGAAGGGAGAGGCAATAATTTAGTCTAAATAGCCAAATTCATTAATCTGATTGTCGGCGACAGCAGATCTCTCAACAGTGTAATTAGGACAGCTAATGGATGGAGGCATGCTAAATCCATCAATGTTAATGATAATTGCCATTTAGGATGGCGAATTATGCTTTACGAACGCATGACGGAGGCGCTCGCTGCCCACAAAATCTGAACCAGCAGTGCAGCGTCTAAAAATATAAGAGAGCGCCGAGCTCGCCCGCATGTGGGGGTGACACCCATGCAGTGAGGTTGCAGGGCTGGTCAGATGGGTGCATGCAGCTGTGCTGTGCGCTTTGGGCGGGGAATGTCCCTGCATCCATCCATCCATACACTCGTGCTGCGGCGGTGGCGTAGCAAATTAATCGCTTCTCTTATACCCCCGGATCCCTCGCAGCGACAACCGCCCACATCTAAACATCTCGTCTGTGATCAGTTGGAATCAAGATGGTGACTTATGGCTGCTACCACTGGGTGGGGTCACCACCATGAGGTCCTATACCTCCCACCCAAATCTTTCCAGGATCTACAACACACTGATGAAGAGAGAGAGAGAGAGAGGGAGCCCGCCGATTTTCTTATAATGGCCCGTGTCTAAGTGTCTCACTCTCGAGGCCTTTTTTCCCAAAAAGAAAACATAACGTTAATAACTCAATTAGGGGTAATGTTTTCATTTGAGAACATTTAGTTGGAGACTCGAGACTCAGTTACCGGCCTGCTGTCACCTCTTCCTTCCTCGTCCGTCAGGGGAAACATGACGTGGGGTCATTAAACTCGGACGCGGGGGAAAGAGGGGAACTGTTATTCTGTCGAGGGTTAATGAATGTCACATGGCATGGGGCCGACGAGAAGTGAGAGAAAAAGAGCGGAGGCTATTTTATTTCGTTGAAGGTATGTCCCCTCCAGGCGTTGGAAAAAAGCACGTCAGAGATCAACTTGTCACGACCCCCTTGTGCAAACGTTAATGATGTTATGCCTGGGCCTTAAGTGACAGTTTGTTAGCCATCTTGGTATACCACTTGAATTCAGCCAGGCTGGAGCTTTCTCTGACAGCTGACGACGTCGGGGACTTTACTCTGTTAAGTCTCGCCAGGCCTCCCAGAGCCGTGTCCCCGAGCCTGTTGTTTAGGGCTCCTTGCCCTGCTCTTTGCCTCGCTAAGAGATGTTTGGACATGTTTAGGGTGACATGTTATCGTACTGCAAAAAAGAGAAGCGAAAGCAGAACACGTTATTCCCCCCCCCCCCCCCCCCCCCCGTCATACGGAAGGTGCGACAACAAGCTCTTGTTCTCCTTTCCACGCCGTGCTTGGGCTTATAAATGGCTCGATTAAAACACGTAACGGATCGTATCGGGGCCTGTATGTATGCAGCCTGCCCTAAAACACGTAACGGATCGTATCGGGGCCTGTATGCAGCCTGCCCTAAAACACGTAACGGATCGTATCGGGGCCTGTATGTATGCAGCCTGCCCTAAAACACGTAACGGATCGTATCGGGGCCTGTATGTATGCAGCCTGCCCTAAAACACGTAACGGATCGTATCGGGGCCTGTATGCAGCCTGCCCTAAAACACGTAACGGATCGTATCGGGGCCTGTATGTATGCAGCCTGCCCTAAAACACGTAACGGATCGTATCGGGGCCTGTATGTATGCAGCCTGCCCGTGGTATAGTGTTATTCCACTGCCTGAGATTGCATTGCTTTTTTGTGGAGCCATATCAAGGCAGGCGTTTATGGAGGGAGGACAGATGATTTCCATGGGAAAGCTTCAGGCAATAGAACTGTTACATTGTTAGGCCCCGTGGTTTGTCGTCTCCTCTTTGGCTTTGCAAGAAGGGCTAATGTTCTCGTTTGACACTAGCGGATTGCTTTCTGTCTGTGCCTGGAGAAAGAAGGCAGAATAATACATTTGAGGCGGTGAAGCGAAGGTCGTCGAGAATTAGATTCACCCCCCCCCCTCCCCCCCCCTCCCTTTTTTTTCCTTTCCCTTTAATTTCCCCGCTGGATTGGCAGACCGTTTTGACTATTAACACTGCGGTAGGCGGCTCACTGTATGTGTGTGTGTGTGTGTGTGTGTGTGTGTGTGTGTGTGTGTGTGTGTGTGTGTGTGTGTGTGTGTGTGTGTGTGTGTGTGTGTGTGTGTGTGTGTGTGTGTGTGTGTGTGTGTGTGTGTGTGTGTGTGTGTGTGTGTGTGTGTGCGTGCGTGCGTGCGTGTGTGCGTTAGTTCGTGTTGGCAGTTGGCAGGCCCACCCCCAGTCCAGAGCAGACAGATAAATGGTTGTTACAGTGAGGACAAAAACAAAACAACGCTGGCAACACAAAATAACAAATTATAATAATATGTGCCCCAAGGAGGCGGTGCTAAATTTAACTTGGCAGGTCAGGAATAGAGCGAATAGAAGCAAGACATAGAGAGAGATAGGAGAGATGGAGAGAGAGAGAGAGAGAGAGAGAGCGCTAACTCATTGAAGCAGTGGGACTGTCCAGGGCTTGAAACTAGGCCATGCTTTGCAAAAGAGCGAAAGAGAGAGAGCCCACGACCCCTCTATCTCTCTCTCCCCCATCTCACAGGGTTTCCCTCGCGGCCCTTATTATGATCTCCATATTGCCTGTTATTGCCCCCCCCAGGTGCGTAGAGAGAGTCATGTATTACAGATACGTTTAACACTGGCTGGCAACCGGAGAGACTTTGGGCGGCGTGGACGTGCCCTGCCGAGCGGGTCCCCACCGTAATGTCTTCCAGATGATAAGAGGTTACCGGAGAGCGGAACCTCTATCTGGAGTTCTCCTGGCTTTAACGCTGCAGTCATTTAGACTGGAGGAGACCCCCGGAGACCCCCGGAGACGCACATCATGAGGATAGTTGTACAAAGGGGGGGGTCTCCTCTTTCCTCGTAAGCGCATCGCATGCAGAGTCGAGCGAGCGAGCGAGGGGCCTCGGGGCCTATTCTTCTCTCCTTCTCCTTTCCATCTGCATCCTCTCCCTCCCGCCGCGCCGCGTTTACGAGGGCTATCTGAGACAGCGTTTTGTGTGTGTGTGTGTGTGTGTGTGTGTGTGTGTGTGTGTGTGTGTGTGTGTGTGTGTGTGTGTGTGTGTGTGTGTGTGTGTGTGTGTGTGTGTGTGTGTGTGTGTGTGTGTGCGCGTGCGCACATGTGAGCGCGTGTGTGCATGCGTGCTAGGAGACCGAAAAGGGAGACAGGAGAGCAGTGAGATACTCTGTTCCTCTCCCGCCCACCGAAGGCGCTGCATAAGCCTGCAAGAAACAGGCTGGAGGGAAACACTGTCTCTCTGGCGTGCATGCGCGAGCGTGCACACACACACACACACACACACACACACACACACACATGCTGCTGTATAGGTCCTCCTCTTCTTGTTCTTGTTTTTCTTGTCCATCTTCCTCTCACTCATCTCTGCATACATATTTTAGGTGTCTGGCAATGCTGAGGTACTGGCAGAAGAGTGTAAGAGTGTGTGTGTGTGTGTGTGTGTGTGTGTGTGTGTGTGTGTGTGGGGGGGGGGGGGGGTAGTTGCAGAAGCAGAGCTACTGAGGTGAATTATAAGTGGGCCGATAGCACAGAGCAGGGCCCAGAGAAGATTGATGCCCTCTGCCATGAGCTGGAAGCCAACAGACATCGGAGGAGAGGAGAGGAGAGTCTGGGGGGAGGGGAGAGGAGAGAGGAGAGGAGTGGGAGAGGGAGAGGAAAATCACAGGAGAGAGGAACATAGATAGGAGGAGAATTGTATAGTACTATAGAAAAAGAAGGAAGGAAGACCTCCATTTCAATAACCACCTCCTCGCAAATTTTTCCCCTCGTTGCTAAAGCAGTCCCAAGAAACACTGTGCTTCATTAGACGCACAACAAGCACACCGTTAAAAAAAAAACGGCATCCAAACTCGCATCCAATTTGACACCTGTTTAGAAGCCATCATCGCGTAGTCATCACACAAAGCGCCACACAAATTAAATTTCAATCTATTCGCTTCGCTCCTGCATCGCAAAGTCCTGCACAGTGTTAGTTTAACTCCAATACTGTCCAAGTAGGTCCATGTGGGTCCATTCTTAAACGAAATAAGCCCACACTCTGGGTTCTACTGTGTGGTATCAGGCTGTATGATGACGTCGTAGAGGGAAACACAGTCCTGTTGTTTCAGAGTGCAAACCCCATACCGAGTGACACTGCAGCGCGTCCGCCGTGTGCCCTAAAAGCAAAGCAGTAGAAATAACTCTGTAAACAGCGGAGCGGATACTCGCGGTACAAAGTGCCCACATAACCACCACCCCCCCCCCCCCCCCCCCCACCCTCCAAGCCAACACAAACCGTCCGTAAGCTAGGATTTCATTTTGCTGAGTCGACGAGGCTGATAAAACGTATTGGAGACAAGAGTGCTGTTATCGTATGCCCGGGCCAGGAATGTGTTACCACAGCTGGAGAGTCGGGACGAAAGATGTCTTATAGTTATACTTGCTGTGACTGTATACTGTGTCGTGCACTGAAAATAGTCGTACATTTACAAGCTCTCTATGCTTGTATAGATCTACAAGCTCTCTATGCTTGTATAGATCTACAAGCTCTCTATGCTTGTATAGATCTACAAGCTCTCTATGCTTGTAGAATCTCTAAGCTTGCGGATCTGATATCTTCTGCAGTGTCGTCGCTACCTATATGCGCACGGCGAGTAGGGCAACACGCGTTATAACGAGCGGCCGTGTGTGCGTCCTCACAAACAGCGAAAACAGCCCATCTGGATGGGGAATAGCAGCACTCGTCGGGAGGGGGGCAGCACAAATATCCTATGCGTAGGACAACCAAATGGTCAGCTATACGGCCCTGTTTGTCTGTGACACCGTCCTGTAACTCGGGCTAGAGATAACAGCTCTGAAACCACAAGCCTGGAAGGAGAAGGGAGCGATAAAAAAACAGACACAAAGAGAGAGAGATCGAGTCCAATCAAGCGGTTTAGCCTCACGGATGGAGCTCATTAGCAAACCAGACATCTGAGAGGTAGCGCAGAGCTCTGCAGTAACAACGGGTGTCCTCTTCTGTCAGAGCAGAAGAAAACACCCATCTGAAGAGCTCAGGGACCCCTGCCCAGGCAGGGACCCCTGCCTGGGCCGAGGGCGCCCACGGCCAGGCAGGGACCCCTGCCCAGGCAGGGACCCCTGCCCAGGCCGAGGGCGCCCACGGCCGGCCACATCCACCTGCGACCATATGCAGTCTTTTCCAATGTACAATTTACAATTACAATTTAGGCATTTAGCAGACGCTCTTAATCCAGAGCGACTTACATTTAAGCAAGAACAAAAGCATGGGAATACATCACATAAAAGCATTTATAATGAAACATGCGTAAGCTAAGAAAGTAACAGTGGAATATCTATATAATGAAACTATACATACACTATACATATAAACTATACATATTTACTACTATGCTATACATATGTACTATGGCGTGCTATGACTATATACAATACAATTATAGTGCCGTCTACATAACATGCTATAAGTCTGTGTCAAATGCTATCTAAGCCAACAGAAATGCTATCTAAGGGGTTAGGGTAAGTGCTTTTCCCACACTATTTTCTCAACCCATGAACTAATGTGTGTCTCCATGTGTAGAGCAGGCTATATAGCACTTGGAAATTGGAATCCCAGCTTATGGGCAGGTTTAGGGTTGGTATGGTGAGAAGTGGGCTTTAGAAAGGCGGGGGAAAGCGGCGTATCAGGGCTTGGTTTGTCGGCCCCACAAGGGTCTCTGGAAGACTAGAGAAAACCCAGGAAAACTTTTGGTGCTTTAAACATTATGTTATAATTTAGCTATTTAAAAATAGCAGACCTACAAGCTCATATCGCGCCACCGAGTGGCGCGATACGAGCTTGCAGGTCTGCTATTTGAAAAGAATCACCCCCAACCACCCCCCAGCCCCCCCTTTGCCACATCACCTGTGGTTTCGCAAATGCGCCCGTCTTAATTTGAGGCAGGTGGGGGAAGTATGTTCTCGTCAGTGGGCGCGGCGGGGGGGGCCGTGCGGTTACTTGTCTGCGCCCACCTGAGGGCTCTATAGCCCACCCTGAGCCGTCATTCAAAGTGTAAATCGCCTTTTTGTGTGAAATAACCGCGCATTAAGTGAGTTTCGAGCCCGCTAAGGAGGTGCCTGTGTTTTGACAGTAATTTGGGACTCAAGCATAACTTGCAAAAAAAAAAAAAACAAGCCCCGAAGCCTAGAAGGCACATATTTGAGCAGGGAGGTGGAGAGAGAGAGGATATAATGAGGGAAGCAGAAAGAGAGAATAGTGGTGGAAAATATATGGTGGATATTTTTTTACTCAAGTAAAAGTATCAATAGCACATATAGTAGGAATAAGTAAAGGTCGGTATTTAAAAAAAGTACAAAAATATTGGCATTGAAATGTTATTAAATTACCAAAACTAAAAGGATACTCATGCAGATTTGTCACATTTCAAGTTGTTAATGTGGTTAAACTGGTTAATCTATTTTTTTGTAATAATAATCAAAATCTGCATGAAGGTAACTAACTACTAGTAACTAAAGTTGTCAAATAATTGTAGTAAAAATCGAAGTACAATATTTGCCACTGAGATGTAGTGAACTAGAGATATACTACTGAAAATACTACTGGAAGTAGTATTGCCTTTCCTTTGTATGCGTTTGCTGTAGAGTCTCCAGATGTGTCACACATACAAATGAGATCATACTGTGTGATTCAGTGTTATACGTAATATATAGGTGTGTGTGTGTGTGTGTGTGTGTGTGTGTGTGTGTGTGTGTGTGTGTGTGTGTGTGTGTGTGTGTGTGTGTGTGTGTGTGTGTGTGTGTGTGTGTGTGTGTGTGTGTCTGTCTGTCTGTCTGTTGGCCATCTTTGTAACGATGCTGGGTAATGAGGAATCGAGG
>NC_139712.1:51013186-51033186 GCF_964188405.1 Protomyctophum parallelum | reverse complement strand
TATGAGCTGGCATTAACCAAAGTAGTCTGTAGCTATAGCACAGGCTAAAACTAAAGGCTAGCTACAGTATAGCAATTATGCTGAGGAAGAAATTGTGTTTTCATTATTTTCATTATTATTACAATGGTAAATGTGAATGTAGCTATATGCACTGCTGACTGTTTTCTTGTATCTATTAATATGTTGAGGCAAACTGTTAAATACAAAAGTTATATAATAATATAGTAATATAATATTTTCTATATTTTCTCATGATATGACCCTAACAGAAAACTAAACCTGGATAAAGTATTTGTCTGTTATGGCTGGGACAACGGAATGGCAGTTGTGCATTTTGTGCCAAAAGCAAACTGAGGAAAGACTTGTTTGCCCTCTTGCAAATCCAGTTGCCAGTCGTAGAGAAGGAGCCTACACATCATAGGCCTTGCAAGTCAGTTCAGAGCAATTGACGCTTCTGCCCACCCAGACGTTGAACTTCCAGATGCAGAATCCATGAAGCTAAATCGTGCATTCTGGCATACAACTTGTCCGCATCTGTATAGGGCAACAGCACTTGACAGTGCAAAAAAAAGGCATTCTGGAGGTGCTGTGGCATTGGCAAGAAGATCATGCCGGACTGGTGCACCTGTTAATCGTAATAAATGTCTCTTTTGTGGTGAAGAAACATATGCAGCAGACCATTCGTTCCAGAAGGTAGAACTCACCCAAGAGATAAACGACAAGGCAGTTGCGCTGGGAGAAGACCGTATCGTGGCACTCCATGACTATCCATATTCATAAAAAACACTTTAGGATCCTTCATGACATGTTTAACTTTTTTGCTTACCTTCAAAATATCAATACCACAGGAGAGCAATCAGTGCAGCTCATGCTCTTCTGCAGTATGCTTAGTCTTATAACTAACAAGCTACCAAGTCTGAACAATTAAGACACACCTGCTACTCTGCCCCCTATAGTGGCAGTACATAGTATAACTAAAAGAATAAAATAAACAAATATAACACAGGAGTGGTGTATTATATTCCAATATCTAACTTTAGTTCCCCACATATGTACTGCATTGTCTCATTTGTGTGAAATATTATATATTGTCCTATTATATGTATTTTGTTTTTATACAATTAGTCATTCATGATAACATAGGTATAGGCACCAACATCACCATTCTAGGTTCAACAGGATAGAAGTTAGGCGTAATGTAGTAATTCAATGTACATTGGCAGCCATCTTTATTTTGTTTCTATATCAGATTATTAAAAACATTAATATTTGAAATCCAGTTGATTCCTCACACAGGATTAACTTGATATAGCAAGAAAAACAAAGAAAAAACAGCAATATAAGAAAATTAAGACATTTTTCAAATAAACATAATTCCGATTTTGGCCATTTTGTAAATTTGACAAAAATAAATATATTTTTTAATTTGTAGACTTGCCACTCGAACTAAAATTGTACTATAGGTAATTATCTACAAATTAGAAGTGAAAGTTAAACTTTTGTTGAGTTGTAAATGATGGTCTGTCTAGGGACCCCACTACTAGTTTTTAGCTCGTTTTTCCTGCTATTTTTGTGGATTTACACAAATACTGGGTGTAAACAAATATTATATGTCTAATAAGGTTTACGTACCAACTGCTACTCCTGATTGTGAATCCATACATATATCATATGTTCAGATTGGATAATTTAATCAAAAGTTACAACCGTTTACATATTTTGGTAGGGCTGATGGGGGTTGGCACCTGACTACGCCCCCTATAGGCCAATTATTTTATTTTGGTGATTGCCACTCGAACCAAAATGGTTCTATAGACCCTCACCTTCAAATTAGTACTGAAAGTGAAACTTTTACATGAGTTGTAAATGACAACTAAATTTAACATGGAGACGGAACCCCACTATTATGGGCCTGTGTGTGTGTGTGTGTGTGTGTGTGTGTGTGTGTGCGTGCACGCGTGGCACACACATACCGTATAAATTGGAACGTGTAATTATGACAGCATGTTCAACCGGTTGCTGCTTCAGTAGCTAGGCAGCGGGGCACAGCAGATGCACGCAAAACAAAGAGTGAAAACCTGCAAATGAATATGAAGTGGTTTTAAAAGATTAAAACCTGGTCAATGAACAAGTATATGATTGATGTTGTCAAAAGCACACAACGCTGTATGTCTGACCGCGTGCCGTCCTCTCTCCGTCCAGGTATGACTACGTGGAGGTGCGCGACGGCGTGGACGAGACGGGTCAGCTGGTGGGGAAGTACTGCGGCAAGATCGCCCCCTCCCCCGTGGTCTCGTCCGGCAACCAGCTCTTCATCAAGTTCGTGACCGACTACGAGACCCACGGAGCGGGCTTCTCCATCCGCTACGAGATCTTTAAGACCGGTGAGTGCAATGCGTGGGACGTGGGACCAGCGTGGTAGAGCTTCAGCTGTACCTACCTGGACAGTCGGCTATACGTGAGGCCGTGTTTTGTCAAATTCATGCTTGAAGCCGAATTTGGTCGGGTTCCATAGAGCCAAATCAAATGGGCTCAGTCCTGAGCCAAGTCTCCTGAGGAGGCGCGTCTGAAGCCTGTCCTGGACAGGCGTCTCCGGACATGAAAACAAACAACATAAGCCCGTCAACAACTTAATCTGATAATGTGGACGGTGAGCCGTCGGGAAAACCATCCACAAGCTATTTTAAGGGCTTGACTCCGTTTGCGGGGCTGAATCACAGTAGGACACACTCTGTACCATCTGGGTGGCAGAGGAGGAATTAATGACAAAGAGCCGAGCATGCCTTCCCATTTCATGGTTTGTTTGTCACTTGGTCAAGCCACCGGTGCGTCAAATTATGCGCTGGCAGGATGGCGAACAATATGCTCCGCTCAGAGCCGATGAATCATCCCCATGCGCTGTAAATGCAGATGCTTTAATGTCTGCAGTGAATTATGTGCAATAATCAGGTGCATAATTCACTTTGTGTCGATGTCGGAAATACAAAAACAAACTCTGTCGTTTCATCGCCGCCCCTCGGCTGTTCAATCCATTCCCCGCGTCCTCATTGGCCCCCCGCCAAGGCTGAGAGAGGAGACTTCGGCGCCTCGTGTAAAAGGGCGCGCCCGTTTGGCGATTAAAATGCGACGCGATAATTGGGGTATAAACATCCCAAACGGGCCAGGTGACAGAGTGGCTAATCCCCGAGTGGATCCTTCCTCAGCTTTTATAACCTACAAATAAATAAGGCCTTAGAGGCTTTTTGAAAGACCCCCCTGGGGGGTTTCGGAGAATCAGGTACGATGAATGGCAAATATCCTTTTGGGGATGTCTGTCTTATCACAATACGACACAGCAAGACGGGGAATTTCCTGCTGGTGCTTTGGCTTCCTGTGTTTGGGGTGGGGGAGGGAGGGAGGAGAAGGTTGGGCACGCACACACACACACACGCACGCACGCGCACACACACACATCTAGAGAGTGACTTGGCGGCAGACAGGTGCTGTAGACTCTACTTTCATTAATTAACCCCAGCGCCTGTCTATGGGATACTCCCATCCCCACCCCCTACCGCCTCCTCCCCCCACCCTCTGTGACCTCCAAGACAAGATGGATGGCTCGCCACCATCCCTCGTTACTTTCCATCTCGTGTGTGTGTGTGTGTGTGTGTGTGTGTGTGTGTGTGTGTGTGTGTGTGTGTGTGTGTGTGTGTGTGTGTGTGTGTGTGTGTGTGTGTGTGTGTGTGTGTGTGTGTGTGTGTGTGCCACCATCACAGTGGACCAGCTGGTGGGGTGTGTGTCCATTTGTGAGATCAAAGGGACATACCCCCCTCCCCATACACATCACGAACACGCGCGCGCACACACACACACACACACACACACACACACACACACACACACACACACACACACACAAACAGGCACATGCACTCTTCAGGATGGGGGCCGTTAAAATCCACTGCAGCATTCTTGTCGTGATTAGCTGGGTATTTCCCCCGGTCTCATCCATTAAGATCGGACCGGTTCTAAATGAGCCGTGTTAGGGGGGGCCCCACGGTGACAGGAGAGAGTGCTGAACACAAGTCCTCCACCTCCTCCTACTGGTTCAGACCCATGAATATGGAGCCAGCAGCAAACCCGGGAAATACCCCATATAGTTGTAGATGTGGAGATGGAGGGACAGAGAGAGAGAGAGAGAGAGAGAGAAGGGTGCAGAGTTAAAGACAATGAATCCACGGTGAGAGTAGGGACTGTCACAGTTACAATCGCCTAATTGCAATTATTTTGTATAATCGTTTTCCATGTTGAAAAAATGTTCGCACATTTTCAAATATTTTCCCAAACTAATCGAAATAGCCCATATATACAAGCTGATGCAATGCGTTACATATGCCTGTAATTGTTTTGGCATATATTTATAAGCCCAAAAGCCAAACAGAAATGTAAATTTATTTATATATTATGTTCCAGTTCAAGTAGAATTGCATGATCGTGACAGCCGCGGGCGAGGAGCTGATGCAAGGCGCCTGTCAGAGACGAACAGTCTGAGAAATCCAGAGGCTTTATCAGAAATGCAGTCCTTAAGCCTTGGTATATATAAGGCATATGCCTGGATTTCATGCTATTCTTTTACAGCACTACGGTGGTAATAATTTAAATTCAGCAGTGGTTCTCAACCAGTAACTTTGTTGTAATAACTTTGCAATATTGGAAGCAACCTTCCGTCGTGTGGCATGGCTGCTATCTGTCTGAAGTCAATACAAGAGATAAACCGTCACGCTCCACACTGCTAGCTTAGAAACAATATGGGCACACAACAAAAAACAACTCCTAACGCTTGCATGTTAGCAGGTCACGTACCACCCATGTGGGTGTGTTGCGGTACTGGGACCGGTCCCCTGGGGGCCGGGCGGGGGTGGCGGGGGGGGGGTGCTTCTCTGTCCCCATGTTATGTTCTCAATCCGTTGTGTTTTGACTGCTGACGCATCGGTTGCCGCCAAGACTCTGGCGTTAATTAGCTGGCCTGTTTGTTAGGGTCAGCGCGAGAGAGAGAGAGGCTGATAAATAGACAGGCAGAGGGAGAGGCAGATAAATAGAGGTAAACAACACGAATTGAACTACTGCAGGCAGGGTGCTATATGGATAGAGAGATAGAGAAGCGGAGAGAGATAGGGAAGCTAGCTGATTAACTAAGCTTATCGACAGCAGAGGTATTAGTGAGAAAACAAGCGA
The DNA here is from genome assembly GCF_964188405.1 of Protomyctophum parallelum. Taxonomy (NCBI): domain Eukaryota; kingdom Metazoa; phylum Chordata; class Actinopteri; order Myctophiformes; family Myctophidae; genus Protomyctophum; species Protomyctophum parallelum. The sequence continues at coordinate 51,027,972 of NC_139712.1, read as the reverse complement.
AGGCTGGGCGTTGTGTTGGCGAACACGTGTAAACTTAATGATGATACACAGATGCTGCGATAACGCAACGTGGAAAAGAAACTGGAGGCTGCACAGTGCATGCCAATGAAGGGGGGAATGCTAAGAATGTGGTATGTTTACCTTGGCGGGGCTACAAAGATCACTGGGGATGGACCTCCGAGGCTGGTACGGCCTTCCCACGTCGGCCAAGCACCGGCTAAGGGCAAGCGGTTGATGAATGTATGTTATGCGCCGCACGGCGCACACACAGTCTCCCCGAGGAACTAAACATGTGTATGTTACTCTCACGTGTAAAGTTCATCCGCTTAATCCAACGTGGATACAAATGAGTGTAAATATACACTCTTCATCATGCGGAACCAAACCTGTGGCAAATGGGATCCCATGCCTGGCTTTCATCAGCTGTTGGGAGGCTAATACAGGAAAGGTTGTTTTGCTTGTCTCTCTCTCTCTCTCTCTCTCTCTCTCTCTGGTGTTGCTTTGCCATCATTCTGCCCCCCCCCCCTCCTCCCACCTCTCTTTCTGATTTCCGATCCAAGCGTCTCCATTAGCATGGCTTGTTTGTTTTATGGCCTACAAATTGGCACCTTCGCTCCACTGGCTTAAAGTGTGGCGAGGGAGATATGAATACGGAATGGAGAGAGAGTTTTTTTTGGAGAGCATTTATTTCCGAGAGAGAGAGAGAGAGAGACCGGGAGAATCTATTTAAGCCCCCGTTTTAAAAATGTAGTCCCATTTTTGCATGTTTTACCACCCGGCCATGGAGGTGGTGTCCGTCGAGCCGTGAAGCAATCGAGGCGCTAGTGCAGAGTGAGGGTGTGGATGTTTTACGTCACTTTATCTGCACTGCGTCGTCAGCAATTGTGTTTACTAGGAGAGAGCCGTATTTTAAACAGACCTTGTTGAGGAATGAGGTGGGATTGGTGTGTAGAAAGGTGTGGCCGATTGAAAGCAATCAGCAGACTGACGGCTGATTACGTGCCCTGCATGAACTGACACCATGCTTCATCACAGAGCCATTCGTTGTTGCTCTCAGTCCTGACCCTTGTGACTCGACCAGTACCCTTAAATGACCCTGGTGGAGTTCAGGACAAAGACTGGGCCCGGCCCATCTTCTTTGTGTTTACCCTGTCATCTTGTCCCACTTACAGTCCTCAAGCATTCTCTTAAAAGATGCTTCCCCTCCAGCGTATGCATGTATGGGCAACAACATGTGCGCATTATGTACTCCTAAACCTGTGTTTAAACACATGTGTACACACGCACGCACACACACACACACAGGGGCAGGCAGTCAGGCGCGCACATTTGTTTTTAGCTAAACTCCACTGTTTGCTTAGAACCACATCAAGGCTGGCACTGGGCCAGTTCAAGTGGTATAGGGATGGTACTACAGTATGCCCCTCCACCTCTCAGACTCTACCGCGCGCACACACACACACACACACACACACACACACACACACACACACACACACACACTTGTCCCTAGATCTTGCACCACCCCTTACCCCTTATCCCTAAACTTATTTGCAATTTTTTAATATTTTAAAACATTTTAAAATAGTACAAATAGCCAATCTACAAGCAATAACAACGTGTCGATGTAGATTGGCTATAGTTGAACAATTTGTCGATGTTTTAAAATAGTAAAAAATGGCAAATAAGTTTAGGGATAAGGGGTAAGGGGTGGCGCAAGATGGAGCCTGCACTGAGTATATTTCCATAGTTACTCAGAATAATGACTTAAGCCATTCTGACCGGGCACCCGTTTTGGTGTCGGCATCATATGCTTTAGCTATTTAAAAATAGCAGATCTACAAGCTCATATCGCGCCACCGAGTGGCGCGATACGAGCTTGTAGGTCTGCTATTTTTGAAAAAATCTCAGGTCAGAATAATGACTTAAGCCTGACTGGAGGAGGCACCACAAAGCAGTGCCAGAGGCATTCCACGCTCGGGGCCCTATTTATCATGTCACCATGCTGCGGGCGTGCTTTACGAGCACACCTGTGTCAACAACACTTGGGAGGGTGGGGGGGGGGGGGGGGGGTCGCCTATCGGGGGGCACATCCATGGGCTCCTCCTCAGCCTTGCGTAGACGGCGGCCGGGCGGCCGGGACACGCCCTGATGACATAGGTCACATCTGGCATGGAGACGTATACTGTCATCGTGCACACAATAAATCCAGCATGGAAACCTAAGACGTTAACGCTGTAGCTCCTCCGTAACAATGGATGTGTCATCATCCCTCACTGCCTGGCAGGACAGGAGAGAAGTGATTACATCAGCACAGTTGACCCGTAGTGCGGGGGGGGTGTGTGTGTGTGTGTGTGTGTGTGTGTGTGTGTGTGTGTGTGTGTGGGTGTGGGTGTGGGTGTGTGTGTGTGGGTGGGTGGGTGTGTGGGTGTGGGTGTGTGTGTGTGTGCGTGCGTGCGTGCAAAGAATGACAATCACCAACAGCAGGTTACTGTTTGCTTTAGTGTTGCAAGAGTTAACACTCCACCCTCCATTACGCCCCGTCAGTGCAGAATAAGGGTGTGTGTGTGTACATGCGTGCGTCTGTGCGTGTGCGTGCTCGTGTGTGTAAAGGCTAATGATCAGCAGGCAGGCCACATGGAACATAAACGGTGTTGATTTGCTCAGCAGGTTTTAGAACAACACGTCGAGCCGCCGCGGCACCAGTCCCCTAATTACCCAGAAACCCCCAAGAAATGGTCACACAGATGGAAAAAGAGAGGGAGAGGGTGGGTAATGGGGAGAGAGAGAGAATGTTGGAAACCTCTGAGACATGTTTTAAGGTGTAACGCGGCCCCATTGATTAGCACCCTGTCTCCGGTCAGCTCTCGGCACTTTAGTGTGACTAAATGGAGATATAGTGGACAAGTCACTCAAGGGGGGGGGGGGGGGGGTCATAGCCAACACAGTGCCGAAGAATGTCATGTAAGCTTTGCCTAAATAGCAAGTTTAGGCACGTTTACAAGTTTGCGTCATACTGTGAGCTTGTTTCAAAAAGCCAAAGTATACAGTTAGGCATAAGTGGTTAACTGTCTTATATCGTTAGAATAGCACTGTGTTGTACGTTGCAGGCATTGAAATCAGATCTCTGTTAAAGTTAATAATAATAATCCTAATTTGGCCTGTATAATAATGACTCATGTCTTTGTTACACAAAGTGGATGGAAGATGGACGCGGTGTTTGTTTCTCTCTTTCACACCCTAACCCAGAACCGTTCAGTTCAGCCTAAACAACCGTTAAAAAGAATCCATTAAGGCCGGCAGTATAAATGCTGGAGCCGCGGCGAGCTCTGAGGTTATTCTGGTGAACGTGCCGTGTTGGTTCAAGGTTACTTCACCCCTCGTCTTTACATCCCGTCGTAAATTCTGCTGTTTGTTTGAAAGCCCCAGTTGGACCAGATGCCCTGTGTGTGTCTGTGTGTGTGTCTGTGTGTGTCTGTGTGTGTCTGTGTGTGTCTGTGTGTGTCTCTTTTTACCTCCACACAGTAAAAACCCCTCAATGTTGATTTAACTCTGAACGTGTCAAAACTAAGCGTGAAACTGGATCCCGTCCATTTGGGTTAATAGAACTAATATAACTAAGCGTGCAAACCTGGACCCGGATCTCACAGTGAAGACCGGCGGTTCTCTAGGGCAGTCTAGGGGGTCCAGGGGGTCTCAGCTAAAGTAGTTAATACAGCATCACAATCATATTAGTGGAACTGTCATTTCACTGTCAGAGCCCCGAGACACGAGACATACGGTAGGGTTTCGGACCCGGTCCCTGAGTCACTTCTTGTGTATGGTGTGCACTAGGGCTGCACGATATGGACAAAAATTCATATCACGATATATATGGCAGATATCTCGATATCGATACGATACGATATAATATATATCACGATATATAGGGCAGATATCTCGATATCGATACGATATAATATATATCACGATATATAGGGCAGATATCTCGATATCGATACAATACGATGTATCGTGCAGCAACATATTTTCTTAATGGGCGTGGCTAGCGATTCAGGGCTGGAGCCAGGCTACAACAGGACAGAGGGACAAACGGAGTGATGGTTTATTTTCCGAGGGGCGCAGGCTAAAACAGAGGGCTGGCTTTAGAAGTGGACGATATATCGATATGTCGACGATATATCTATATCGCGATACCGTTGCCTTTTTGCGATACTGATATTGTGCATGTTCATACCTCGATACCGATACGATAACGATATATTGTGCAGCCCTAGTGTGCACAATAGTGCACTAGTGGGAAGTTGATTTTCTTGTCCGCCTGGTCAAAGCTTTCATATACTGTACTTACAGAACCATGTGCTCCCCGTTGGCGTGTTCCCCCCTCCCTCCTCCAACCTAATACTTCATTTATACGTCGTAGTACAGCTGTGTCGTGTGCTGAAAGAATATACTTACATGGTACTCATCAATCCTGACCAGGTATGATTCTAGATCAGTGATGAAGATTCAATGAACATTCAATCCAATCTTTAAAAAAAATAATCAGGGCAACATAAAGAGATGCAGTGGAAACAGAAACTCTTAATCGGCATGTTTGAACCGCCAAGGAGTCCCAGTGAGTTTTCAAACGTGATTTAAACAGAGGTCAAGGTTTGGGAAGCTCTAACATGAGGTGAAAGGTCGTTCCACAGCGTGGGCACTGGGCACTACAACGGGGAAAGATCTGTCTCCACCGGGATTTCAGCTTTGTGTTTGGGGTCTTAAGAGGTGACCGGTCAGTGGACCTCAGGACCCTTGTAGATTATTTGTTCAGTTCCGATAATGTACAATATGTGACAACCCATTTAAAGACTCTCAGCACTCTGCAGGCTTTCTCAGTCACTGCCACAGAGTGTCAGGTTTGGTGTTTCAGTATGCAGACCCTTTCCAAAGGCCAGATCCCTTCTGGTCGCTGTGCAGTGATAAGGGCAACAGAGGGAGGGTAAAAAAAAGAAAATGGATGCAGGGCTGCATGGCTTTGTATTTCTCTTTTCAAGAAATTGACAAGTTCTTTATAAATATGGTGTGAAACTTTAGAGAGGACAGCATAATCGAGGGGAAATTGCTAAATTAATGGTGCCAACTGTTCTTGAAACCCCTATTTTAGTTAACTGTCAACTCTTTTTACTGGGCTTCCAACTCAGGGAGGAGCTCAACAAAGTATACTTTCTCTCTTTCGCTCTTCCTGCGTTCAAATAGCTGGTGGTTGGTCTACTCACTGCAGTGACCCTGATGGTCCTGAACAAGGTACCCTGCCAGCTTTCCTGAGTGACAGGGGAAAAGCACTTTGGGACATTCATTTCAGCCACAGCCAGAGAAAAGGTGGGCATTTATCTAGCGATGACTCCCACACAATTTTGTCTTCAGACGGCCGCCGTGCCCATTACTGCCAGCTGTCAGGATACCATGAAAATGGCGTTGGAAAGGAACGAGCAAATGTCTTCTCTCTAATGGCTCCAAAATGGGCTTGATTTGTGGGGAGGCTACATAAAAATTGCCGCGACTGAAACGGCAGTCAGAAAGTGCTTTGGAATTGGAAAAGGTCTTCGAGGTCTGGCCCCCCCTCGGATTTATGTCCTCGAGTCTCCCTGAAGCGAATGTGCCGAAATGCCCCTTTTTCCTTCTTCTGTCACTTCTTTAAAGGACAACTTTAGTTTAGTTTTTCAACCAAGGTTCATGTTGTAGGTTGTTATTAGAGAAAGTAAAAGATCAGTGTTATTTTTTTTGCATTTGCAGCTTTCTTTCGTTTTGGGGATTTTAGCTGTTTTGTACAGGGGGGGGCGGGGGCATTCGAGCATGGGGCTAAATATGTATTTTTTTACAAAATATTATGGAGATTTATTTTTTTATTATTTACTATAGCCCTAATAAACCCCAGGAAATTACATCTGGCCACAAATAAATCACAGGATCTACTGAATGTGAAGGTAGCCTACTGGGGGGAAGCCACACTGTGTGTCATAGGCTCAATGTCAGTTTGACACATTCAGTAGATCTCGTGATGTTTTGTGGCCAGATGAAATTTCCAGGGGTTTATTAGGACTATAGTAAATCATTAAAAAATAAATCGCTATAAAATGTTGTAAAAAAATACATATTTAGCCCCATGCTCGAATGCCCCCGCCCCCCTGTCAAAAACAGCTAAAATCCCTAAAACGAAAGAAAGCAGCAAATGAAAAAAAAAGAACACTCATCTTTTAGTTCGTCTAATAACAACCTAAAACATGAACCTTGGTTGAAAAAAACTAAAGTTGTCCTTTAAACTAAATGCCTTTCTGCAGCTGCTCCGTTAATTTATGGGTGTCATTCATTACCTAATCATAATGGCTTTGCTTGTGATGTTGTGAGGAGTGAGTAACGTGGGAAATCTGTTAACGTTCCCCGTCGGCTGAAAGACAGCTCTCCAGGGAGCTGTGAATAAATGTTTAGACTCTCTGTGTACTCTGTGTGTGTGTGTGTGTGTGTGTGTGTGTGTGTGTGTGTGTGTGTGTGTGTGCTGATATATAAACAGTCATCTCCCCTTGATTCCATCATTGAGGTTGTACTGTTGCCTACAAAGCGCCGCTCAGTTGTTTCACCAAACACTAATGAAGGAGCCAGCGCTTGCTTGCTTGTGTACGTGCGTGATGTGTGCTCTCACATGTCTGTCTGTGTGTGTGACTCTGTGTTGGGGGAGGGTTGTCGCAATTGAAATCAAGTGTTTACTTCCACCGGCCAGATGTTCCACAAGTCATAGATTAAAAACAGACATGTTTGCACGCGCACGCAGGCACCCACACACACACACACACACACACACACACACACACACATACACACACACACACACAGGCGACTCATACGCTTTTAACGGCTAGGTGTAACATTTGAGCCACAGAAGGAACTTAAAGGATAGACAAAGGAACAAGTCAGGAGAGTGAAAGGCTTGCACTGGCCAGATGTAGCCTGCTTCCCTCGGTAAACATAATATCAATGTATTCTGTGCGAGGGAATACATTACACAATCAACTGTCTAGGTGGTCTTGTGCCGTGGGCCATAAACTGCCTTCCACCATGCAGCGAAGCAGCTGGGATGCAGTGCTACTCTCTACAGAGTGCAGAAAGCAACTTGAAAACAAACACTATAGACAATAAACCCAACCAGTCATAATAAAACTGCACCGGTGCTAAAGTAGCTACACTTTCTCTCTGATCTACTGTTGCTCTGCATCTTCCCTCCACTCACCACCGTGCTGTTTGTTTAACTCTGCCCTCCTTCTCTCCTGCGCTCAGGTCCAGAACCCCTAGGACCGTTCTGTTTGTTTATCTCTGCCCTCCGTCTCTCCTCTCTCAGGTCCAGAATGCTCCCGGAACTACACCTCCAACAGTGGCGTCATCAAGTCGCCGGGTTTCCCAGAGAAGTACCCCAACAACCTCGACTGCACCTTCATGATCTTCGCCCCCAAGATGTCCGAGATCGTCCTGGAGTTCGAGAGCTTCGAGCTGGAGCCCGACACCACGCCGCCCACCGGCGTGTTCTGCCGATACGACCGCCTGGAGATCTGGGACGGCTTCCCCGGAGGTGAGAGCAGGCGAGAGTCAGTGTAGGAATGACGGAATGCTACGGTAGCCTGTCGTACCGAGTGACTCGGTGCAAGACATGAATCGAGTATGTTCTGTAAATGAAATGCCTATTTCGTGCCTTTTTTCACTTTGCACACTAACATTGTGCAGCTGTAAGTATGTCAAAGTCGAGGCCTTTTTGCATTCTGGCAAAACAGATGCTTTCCTCCAGGCTGCATGAATAGTATAGAATTCTCTCTCTTTTTCGTTGGAGGAAGTGAAAGGAGCGCTTGCTGCTTGAGGAACCCCCCCCCCCCTCCTCCCCCCCTCCCAGTCCACAATAGGAGATCCGCTATCTCACAGAACAATGCATAGTGATTAGGATCCAGTAGGCCTGCATTGCAACAGGGCACTGTTTGGCCAGAGAAAGTGAATAGCCCGTCACGACCTGATAGCATTATCCGGGCCAGTGAGCTAACTCTGTAAACATCGGCTTGTGTTGGCAGGCGTCCAGAAGTCCCCGTCATCGTGGAGAACATAATGCTTAGTCACATCGCTCAATGCCAAACATTTCCTGATTGCGATAGCATCCCGCCCTTCCTCTCTCTCTCTCTCTCTCTCTCTCAATGCATTGTGTTGGGAGAAGATGTTTGTGTCTGCCCGTAGGGAGTTGTAGTGGACGGCCATGATGTTTGAAGTGACTCCGTCCTCCGCCTGCATAAAAGACTCCCCTCTATATACACACTCCGGTCCGGCAGGAAGTGTCCGAAAGGAATGGAGCTTCCTCCTGCCTGGTTTTGTGTGTTTCTTGTCGAGGCGAAGCATTAAAGCTGTATTTATTTTGTACTGACATGCAGCCTTAATGAACCCGGACAATCCTGTTGGGGATGCGCTGGGGAGTCATGCATGCAGTTAAAAAACTTTGACTCTGGCACACGTGGGGCTTTCCCCCCCCCCCCCTGACAACAAAAAAGACAACTTTAAAATAACAATGTCTTAACACTCCAGGGGAAAGAGAGAGAGAGACAGAGAGAGAGAGAGAGAGAGAGAGACAGATATAGAGCGAAAGTGAAATGCAGCTGACACGAAAGTATTAAATTCCAAGCAGCTCTCCTTTCTAGATTCATTCCCCCTCTCACCCGTCGCTGAGGATTTGAACTAGTTGGTGAAGTTTGGAGTCTTTCTGCAGGCTGCCGCACATGGCGTCCTCGCTTTGCAGAGAATCATTAAAGTATTCTCACCCATCTCTGCCCAAAATGAAATAATTTTACCTGACAGCATTCACCCTCCTTTCCATCACTATGCACAATGCCTTGACATCCCCAGTTGGTACGAAATAAATATTGCAGAGAACTCCTAAAATATGAAACAAAAAATGAATGAAAAAAAAGGAAGAAAAATGCTATAGTTGTTTACTTTTCAGTATATTTCGAGATCCTCTAAAGGATTTGAATTATTCAAATTCTTCAACTTCACATGTATTGAGCTAGCTCTACCCTGAAGGTTTTGCCAGGTTAGAATTGTCAGCAGAGATCATACGAACACAATGTCACATTATTATCACCGTTTCTAATTTAATTTAATGTATTTATTGTTTTTAATTTCTGCAACTGTGAGACGCTATAGCTATAGTTCAAATCAACTTGGCATCTGCCAAGCGAGACGTACTTTTTGTGTGTGAGTGTGTTTAACCCATTCTGACCGGGCACCCATTTTGGTGTTGGCATCATGTTATGCTTTAGCTATTGAAAAATAGCAGATCTACAAGCTCATAGCACGAAAATCGAAGAGCGACTGACATTTTTTAGAATCTGATCTCAGGTCAGAATGGGTTAATCAGACCGGCGTGTGTCCAGTGGAAAACCTCGTATGAATCTGATCTCAGGTCAGAATGGGTTAATCTTAAAATACTGATTGAAAAACCACGCCTGCACGGTTCGGTTCGACATCCCTCTCACCCGACTGCTTCTCGACCGCTATGGCGTACACCTGGAACCGGAACCGCTATGGCGTACACCTGGAACCGGAACCGCTATGGCGTACACCTGGAACCGCTATGGCGTACACCTGGAACCGACCGGGGGCCAGGATCTAGACATGTCTACACCCTTTTCACCTTGGATTATCACCCGTGAGAGACAGTGCCAGCTTCGTGTAAAAATAAGCCTTTGTGGGAGGAGGGAACATGCGTGCGGGGGAGGGAGGGAATGCGAGGGGCATAGCGTGTGTCGGCTTCTCCAGCCCTGAAGCCCTGAGCCAGCCAGGCAGCAGGCCGATACCTGTGGTGCCTCCCGGATCAATAGTGCATTAGCACAGACGGTCCTGGTGGCTCGCTACCCGGGAGGGTGCGGTGGTGGTGGTGGGTTTGCACGGAGTGCAAGTCAGAAAGCAATAACACCTCTCCTCTCTCTTCCCACCTCGGCGGCCAAGCGATGTGTTTCCAGCCCCCCCCCTCCCCCCACCTCCCCCCCCACACACACACACACACATACACACCCCACCCCCCACCTCCACCACAACCACCGCTACTCCTCCCCCACTGCCGTCCTCCCGGGACGCAGGATGCACAGAGTTCACAGTGTGGGTCTTTAAAATTTCATGGCGCTGGGGAGTCATGCAGATAATCTAGGAGAGATGGCTTTTTGTGGGGTTTAAATACACGCGCACACACACACGCACACACACACACACACACACACACACACCGAGCCTCACACGTGCACACGCTTACATATTACACACGACTGACACATCGACAACACAAACCCGCACGCGGACACGCCCGCACACTCGCAAAACCCGCAGGGACCCTATAGCGCAGTCACACAAACCCACACAGAGGCACCTGCGCTATGAAGATTAATCTGAGCCATCACACCCCTCTGCCCTAAGTCTCTGTGGCCCGCCTTGTCTTTCATGTTTGGGGCTGCTATGGTCGGAAAGTGGTCGTGTTTGGATGCTGGGGAGGCCAGAGGGAGGCCAGAGGGAGGCCAGAGGGAGGCCAGAGGGAGGCCCCGGCCTGTCACTCGCCACTGATCACAGCATTAGTAATCACAGATAAGCTGCAGGCCCACAGACCTGCTTAACATCCACACACACACACCCTGAGACAGACACACAAATACAGGCGCGTGCACACACACACACACACACACACACACACACACACACACACACACACACACACACACACACACACACACAGCCAAGGATGACAGCACACACAGTAAAAGCATAGTGCAAGGTCACAGTGCCCTCTCTCTCTCTCTCTCCCTCCCTCTCTCTCCCTCCCTCTCCAATCAATGTCTGTCTCTCTGTCTCCAGCGTTTCCTTCAGCCTGCTCAGTGAGACGTGCCCCCCCCCCCCCCCTCTCTGCTACTTATTCTCTTGTCTTTTTGGCTTTCCTCTCCCATAACTCCACTTGTTTGGGCTCTCGTTCAGAAAGCTCGCTGAGCTGTGACTGTGTCCACCTCAACTCTGAACCGCATTTAAAACAAAACACACACACACACACACACACACAGAAAACGAAAAGAAAAATGTTTTAAAGTAGGGGCCCTTCGGAGGAATTTACGGCTGGCAAACAGACGGAAACCGTGACCTCGTTCGCCACCAGGAGAAGTCCCAGCTTCCTCTTTTCTCCCTTTGTGTGCGAGCGGGGCGTGGAATGTCAGGACTCCTGTTTCCCATGCCGTCTTTAATAGGGGGATAGCCCCCGGCTCACGAAAAATCCTCCCCACAACTCTGAGAGTGTTACATTTAACATCGACTGTGTACTCTGTCGGATTTTGCCGTGTCGAAAAATGCACTCTGTGACATACTAGATTTCTCACCTCCGCCGAGGGAAGGAGAGGTGATTGGTTGGGCCTGTGGGAAAACAAAACAAATCGTGACCCGACTCTGAATTGCTTGCCAACCCAGCCAGCAATGTTTTTCTCTCCCTCTCCCTGCTGTCTCTTTCTCTCTCTGTTAATAAAGTATTCAATCAATCAATCAATGGTCTGCTGTCTCTCTCTCCAGTGGGTCCGTACGTGGGGAGGTACTGCGGGCAGAACACACCCGGCCGGATCATCTCCTACACGGGCATCCTGGCGCTGACCATCAACACGGACAGCGCCATCGCCAAGGAGGGCTTCTCCGCCAACTTCACCGTCATCCAGAGGACCGTGCCCGAGGGTGAGTCATCACAAAGAAATCTGACCCGTACTGTACTGTACTGTACTGTACTGTACTGTACTGTACAATCCCTCCTCCCTGCCCTGTGTGTGTCTATGTGTTAGGCTGTGCAACAGTGACACTTGGTGGTGAGCAAACGCTATTTCCGTGCTCGGATACAGGGACAGACCCAGGGACAGACCCAGGGACAGACCCAGGGACACAGCCACACACACAGCTGTCTGTACTGTACTGTACTGTACTGTGGGGACACAGTCACACACAGAGCTGTCTGTCTGTAGGAGTGGTTAAAAACAGGAATAAAAAAGGGGCAATAACATAATACGGCAAAGGTTCAGAGGGTTCCAACTTCAAGTTTATTGTCACATAATTATCACAGGTGTGAAAGGTGTAACAATGTTTTGTCTGCACATTGCACAAGCTTCCACGGATTGCATTTACAAAATAGATTATCGTAAGAAAAGGAAAATGACAAATAACAATAGAGCAATATCAAATCGAAGATAACAAGATTCTATAGAACAAATAAATGTCATTGCTGTATAGGGCAGAAACCGTGTGTGAGTGTGTGTATATATGCACGCGTGTGCGTGCGACTGTGCAGTGCGTGTGTGTGTGACTGTGCAGTGCGTGTGTGTGTGACTGTGCAGTGTGTGTGTGACTGTGCATGCGTGTGTGCGCATGCGTCAGTGTGTGGTAAATGAATGCCTTACTTGATCATACTGCAGCTTCACGCAAAAGCATTAAAAAGGAGCAGATCCACAATCTCGCAACACGTTTTGAGCTTACAGTAGATGAAGATCTGCTACTTTTGAATAACAAATAAATAGTTTTTGGTTTCCATGAGGTTTCCACCCGACAGAGACGATATGCCATAAAGAACCAAGAGCCTTAAGTCTAATATGTAACTTGGTTGTGTGCCAGTGTTGCGCAGTGGAAATGGCAGATCTACAAACACACAACAGTGCGTGGCGAATGCATTGTGAGGCCGTGGATCTGTGAGGCCGTGGATCTGTGAGGCCGTGGATCTGTGAGGCCGTGGATCTGTGAGGCCGTGGATCTGTGAGGCCGTGGATCTGTGAGGCCGTGGATCTGTGAGGCCGTGGAGCGAGGTATATAAATCAGCCATCACAGGGTCATACGAGTTGAGAGTTTGACGCCTGCAGCAGCAGCAGACGAGCTACTGGAGCCGTTTGCATAATTGTTCAAGAATCCGAGGAGGAATCACAGCGTTGTTTTTGTCCTTTAATTCCGTAGCGGGGGGAGGTTACATGTGGTTGTGTTTTGCAGCGAAACGTTGCCTGTCATCTGAAGCGGTTTTTGCGACTAATTAAATCAACACCCTCGGCTCCTCCAGGCTTACTTAGGACGTATGGGGGGGGGGCTGTGTCTCCGCTGCTTTTATGAGGCCTGCGTTTACACACTGTGCTGGGGGGGGGGGGGGGGGGGGGGGCTACCCACTGGAGGGGCCCAGACAGGCTCCGGGGAGCGTCCCGGCCCCACCATATAACCCCACTAACTATATACCCCCCACCCAAACACACACACACACACACACACACACACACACAGGCATGCTGAGGAACACCACCTCCAGGCCTTCTGCATGTAGCATCATTGTCACGGGGCCTGACCCCCCCTGACCCCAATTTGAAGAACGCTGCAACTAAACATTTCATTAAGCAAGACAAGCAGTGCTAGGGGGTCATAAATCTGTCTCTGGAGCAGACCACCCCCAGGCACGCACGCACACACACACACACACACACACACACACACACACACACACACACACACACACACACACACACACACACACACACACACACACACACACACACACACACACACACACACTAACACACTAACACACACACTAACACACACACACACACACACTAACACACACACACACACACACACACACACTAACACACACACACACACACACACACACACTAACACACACACACACACACACACACACACACACACACACACACGCTGATGGATGCATTAAACAAATCTACTAATCATCTCCAAAAGGTTTTTACCGGTCCACAGGGAAGGGAGTTTGCATAGAGATACACGCACGCACACACACACACACACGCGCGCGCGTGCACACACACGTGCACATACACACACACACACACATACACACACAGAGTGAGATCTAACAGTATAATTAATGCAGCGATGACTTCTGAAGTCGTAATCCCCGTCTTATTACTTGAGTCGAGAGTTTCTCGGTTTCTCGCCTATAATCCCACATGCAAGATCAGATTACCAGAATCCACTCGTCGCCTTCTCCATTACAAAGACGGACATGTATCTGATCCCCGGCCAGTAAATAGCTGGTCGCAGTAGTCATGTCAGAGAAGCAAAACCAGACAAGAGAGAGAGAGAGAGATCGTTCCGGTCTCTTCTCCTCGTGCTTTTTGCAGACGTGCGCTGTTTGGATCATTCTAAAGTCCACTTGTGCGCAATCTATATGGGAGGGTGTTCAGCCTCATGCGCTGGGCGAAGGGAACGGTACCCGCCAGCTGCAAACCGCCCGATGAGAGCTGATAAGGCTGTGATGAAAAGAGACTTTGTCTGTCATCATTGCTCTGTTCTGTTAGACAAGCCTCCCCCCCGCCCTCCCTCCCTCTCTCTTTCTGTCTGATCTTCTCTCCCTCATGTTTTTTCCCTTCGATTTTCCTCTCACTCATGTGTGTCTCTCTTTGCTCTTTTCTCACAGTTTTCTCTCTCTGTCTGTCCTCCGCCCTCCGACCCGCCAGCCCCACTTTGTTTCGGTGTCTGTCCCACGTCTTTACTCCACCCGGCAAAACAAGCGGGCCTTTGTGTGTGTATTTCTTTGTGTTGTGTTTTTGTGTGTATTGTGTGTATTTCTTCTTCCCAGTCGATTGCGATCTGCTTCGTCCAGACGCGGTCTCGGTGGGGGGGGGCGTTCTCAAAGAGAGGTGAAGATGAGAGAGGAGAGAGGAGAGAGGAGAGAGGAGAGAGGAGAGAGGAGAGAGGAG
>NC_139712.1:51005686-51008186 GCF_964188405.1 Protomyctophum parallelum | reverse complement strand
GACGTGTGTTCTGTCGGGGTATGCCGGATTGCCACCACTGAGTAATCTCATAAAAATGCTGAACTTCAAAGTGGAAGCCCACAAGCCTGCACATTTGTGTCCATGCCGGGCGTAGCGATGTCTGTTCTTCAAATGTGTGCCCCTGCCCCTGCACCCTTCAGCAAAAGTCCAATTATAACAAGTGTTATTAAAAAGAGTGAAATTCTTCACTCGCCTTTCATTAAGCCCCTTGACAAAGGCGCTACGCCAACCGTTCCTAAGCCCCCCACAGCTCATCCCAGCGTGCTGTCGTGCATTCATTATTTATTTCATTATCATCCCCCAGAACTGCACGTTGCGGCGAGGCGAAGTCTTATTATTCATGACAGGCAGCCCAGCTTTCTTGATTCTCCGGCATATTCCTTTGCTCGCTTCTTTTTCTTCCTGACATGTATAATCCCGAATTGTCATCCGTTTCAATGCTGCCTCATTCCAACACACGGGGCCAAGATGCTTACAGACTGCACTCTCTTCTCGGGGGTAATTAGATTGGTGTGGTTTAGCGACGAATGCTAGGTTAGCCAGGTCATCAATCACTGCCCGTTTGCCGGAGGGGAAAAGCAGCCGTTATAGCTGCACACGGCGACCGACAGACACCCCTTTGAGGGTTTTGCGGTTTTTGACGATTGGAGTTGAAAGAAAAGGGAAGGCCCGATAATCCTTCAGAGCGGGACTCTAGCGCGGCGCTAGATCATTCACTCTACCATCTTTCATCTCATCATCGTCCTCTCATCTTCCTCATCCTTCCGCCTCTTGTCTTTGACAGTTCAGCCACATCAAGACGGGGACATGTTCCTAATATTATCTACAGCGGAGTGAGCCCCGGGCTCGCTTTGAAGCCGCGGAGGCGGCTCCGCCGCACAGGGCTCCACGCGGCAGGTTTTGCGGCGGGGATAAATGATAGTCTCGGCACGCACTCCCTCTGCTGCCTTGCTTATGGCCAGATTGTTGTATTTATGGACTCCGGCTGGTTCCAATAGGAAGGTCTGAATGATGCGGAACCGTCATGAGGAAATACCTGCATCTGCACAACACATTTGGCTCTCTGAGGGAAACGTGTATATATATATATATATATATATATATATATATATCCTTCTTTTTTCAGAAGGCATGCCGTATAGCCTGAAATGAAAGGCTCCCAAGGGGTCCATTTAGGAGGGAAGGGGGGGGGGGGGGTTCTTTCCGTTTGTCCCGTGAGAGGCCGGCGCTGAGGAATGTCTCTGTCGGACGGCTGAGAGGTTCTGATAGCCTCAGAGTCACCACAGCGCCGGAGCCGTGTCGTAAAGGCTGTCTGACAGCCAGGCCCATTGACCACTGATAGACTCTCACACACACACACACACACACACACACACACACACACACACACACACACACACACACACACACACACGTCCACGTCCACATCACCATAAATTATGCATGCTGTGCTGTAGAGAGAGAGCGGACTGTCTCTGTGTTGAGCGTCACATTGAGCAATACCAACTGTTATTCAAAATGTCCACACACACACATGCAGCATGGAG
Organism: Protomyctophum parallelum; assembly: GCF_964188405.1. Lineage (NCBI taxonomy): Eukaryota > Metazoa > Chordata > Actinopteri > Myctophiformes > Myctophidae > Protomyctophum > Protomyctophum parallelum. The sequence goes on along the minus strand of NC_139712.1, from coordinate 51,006,618 downwards.
GATATATCCGTCCCCCTGGACCCCAGTTATTGTTTTTTTGCTTCCCATAAAGGTCTGATTTACTGACAACAAGGTCTGCCATTATCTTCAGAGCTCCCTTTGCTCGGGCAGTGAATGCGTTCTCAGCGTTTACGTACAGGCCTATATCTCACTGATAACGTAAAGTGTTTAATCACAAAGGGATGACGTCGGTCTGAGAGACGAGTCCCTCTTCTCCGTAAGACGAGGAGGGGGAGGGGGGGTATCTGCTTTAATCTCACCCTTCCGCTATAGATGAAAGCCAACGGACATGAAAAGCATGGCTGTGATTGTTTACACAACGCCCCTCCTTTATCTCCCCCGTGTGTGATGGCAATCTCCCGACCCCGCGTTGCAGAGGAAGTTATCGCGGGGGTTAACGGTACAGTTTTTAAAGCGCATGGGGGCCGCGACCCGTCGTGACCGCACGCTTCCTCGCGCAGAGATCACGGCCGCGGTCATGAATGCGGCGCTGCGAAACAAAGCGGACCCCATTTAGCAAAGAAAACAGAGCGAGATCCGCTTGCTGGGCTGACCAAACGAGCGGTTTATATTTCCCAACTTCCCGCAGACGAAAACACTGGCAAAACGCTGGCGCTCGTCTTTTCGTGGTCGCTGCAGGGCCCACATGGCCTCACGTCAATGTCAGCCGCTAAAACAGTACTCTGTTTTTCTTTCACTCTGTCCACCAAATATGCTCTCAATTACCCCAGGGGTCGGCATGATGCAAAATTCGCTCCACATCGCTATTGTCTCTCTCTCTCTCTCTCTCTCTCTCTCTCTGCTTCTATTCGCTGCTGTCTCCATTCCAGGTCTTATTGCTGCCGTGCCAAGTGATGAGTAATTAGAATATGGAGTGATAATTAACAGCGGCTTTCTCACTCTGATGAAGTCTCGGGGAGAGCAGAGCAGAG
>NC_139712.1:50994036-51005486 GCF_964188405.1 Protomyctophum parallelum | reverse complement strand
ACATGTTATCTACCAAAAAAGTTATAAAACATTCTCAGCATTTATGGATAGCAAATAGTATGTGTGTCCAAATAACATAACTTAATGTGAACAAATAACCAAATATGTCTGTAGCCTATAGCAGACATACGGGACATATAGCAGACATATAGGGGACATATAGGGGACATATAGCAGACATACGGGGGACATATAGCAGACATATAGGGGACATATAGGGGACATATAGCAGACATACGGGGACCCCCAGGAGTTCCCCAGCAAAGTTTGCACTGCCTTGTATGAGCTTGAATAATATCTTGAATAATTTGTATCCCTCCCTGACTATATCTATAGGGTATGTGTCGTGTGCAAACTTAACATAACCTTCTAACCTCGTTATTCTCCACATATGGATGTGTGTGGTGGTAAATCTGACAACGTTTGTGTCAGCTAGTTAGACAAACATGTATGGTGACCTTAAGGTGGAGCATCTTATCTCAGCATAATGCTATGGGCCTGTCTTCTGTTGGTTTGTCAGGGCACTGCATTGACCTCTGACCTGTGTGTATGATGTTACCCGATGTTCCGTGATATCATGCAATAACTTCTGACTTACTGTAGAAATACTAAGTCTCTTCCGACTCGGTCTGCCTCGGCGTCTTGAATTTGATCCCTGAGTTCCTCGGCAACATCTGTCGACAGCCCTATATGCTAATTTGTAATGTTGACCTAAGCCTGAATTCATTATTTTGAAGCTCACTCTTTGGAAAGCAGGGGCTCCGTCCTGACTTATCCTTGAGGACGAGGAAGAGGTTAAGGGGGATAGTGAAAGAAGGGGGGGACAGGGGAGATTAGCAGAGGAAGAGAGAGGGGGGGGGGGGCGGAGAGGCAGAGAGACGGAGAACTGCGAGTCTGACCCTTGACTGCCACAGTTGGAACTCGTCTTGTCAGCCCTAAAAGCACATTATTCAAAAGACATCTCTGCCCGATGGAGTTGAAACATTGTTCTACAATAAAATAAAAATAAAGAGCGCTTGAGATGCGACTCGCAACCAGCGATCCTGAGGAGCTATTGAGAGGTTTTCTGTTTTTAGAAACCTCCATGGTCTTGTGGCCTTCGTTTTTACATGTCGAGAGTAGACCATAATTCAGACATCAAGAGGATACGGCTGGCGAGACCGGGCCCCAAAACGTATGTGCTGCTAAGGCACTGTGGTTCTGGACACGTGCGTCGCGCCGCGGCCCCTGCAGATATACATAGCTACAGTACTCATTAATATCCCCCCCCCCCACTGCCCTGTTTGTAAACATGGTCGCGTGTGCATTGGAGTGCATTATGTTTAACACTGACCACCGAACCTTCACCCAACGCCCTAGATGTGGTAGCTCGTGTCCATCGTGTATCATCATCGCAACGCAAAAGCACACGCATGCACACATGCACGTTTGTTGTGTGTCATCGCATGCCATCCCTACCCTTCTCTGATGATCACAGCTGAAATCAATTAACAGCTCCAGATGACCTTGGTTCATCTGGATCACACGCACCGCGCGCAAGCACACATGCACGCACACACACACACACACACACACACACACACACACACACACACACACACACACACACACACACAAACACCTCTTTCACATCCCTATAACTTAAAAAGGCAGCACAGTGTGCAAGCTCCACTCAGCCAGGGGGGCTATAGCTCCCTCTGATCACACATGCGAGCGCACGCACGCGTATACATACACACACACACACACACACACACACACACACACACACACACACACACACACACACACACAATCTTGGCAGAGGACTAGAGAGAGAGAGAGAAGCAGAGGGAAAGGACAAACAGCAGAGAGTGTTCCATAGCGCCAGCTCTGATTTGGACTCCCCCAGTCCCTGGAGAGCAACATAACGGCCCGTTGATGTGTCTCCTGGTGGTTCTGTTTCACATCACTCATCTGAATGGAGCCTTGTTCTCCTCCTCCTCGCCTCTCCTTCTCTCTCGTCTCCCCAGGTGCGTGCCGTGCTATTGAGTTTGGCCGTACACTCGCGTTGTCTCGTAATCCTGGTGTTTTTTTGTCCCGTTTGGGTTTCACACGCAGAGGCCCGAACCTCTATACACTCGGCAGTGGCTCAGGGGTGGAGTGGGCCGGATGCGAACCGCGAGGTTCCCTGTTCGATCCCGGCATCCCCCAGAGCTAGTGTCGAAAGTGTCCTTGAGCAAGACTTCCGAACGCCTAACTGCTCCCGATGTGCAGGTTGGTTGGTGCCTTGCAGGTTTCCTCCACCATCGGTGCATGAATGTGTTTGTGAATGGGTGAATAATGCATAATCTATGTAAAGTGCTTTTTGTACCCGTCTGTCTGTGTCCCTTTTGTGCCCATATGTGGAGATCCCTGGTGTCACATGCCCATGGCCTGTATGTTCATTGGTTGGATCGGTGCATGGTTCTGACAGCTGGATGTCATTTATGCCCATATATGGCCATATCAGTCTGATGGACGGTTCTGGACAATATGCACATGGCAGGACTGGCTCTGTGGCGCTGAACAACCGGATCCATATATGGACATATCTGCTTTGAGTCCTATAGCGACAACATTTTTGAGCGGTGCAGCCGCTCCTACGTATATGCACAGCTTTGTGTGTGTGTGTGTGTGTGTGTGTGTGTGTGTGTGTGTGTGTGTGTGTCCGTTTGAGCACGGAATGTGTTTGTAGCGCGGAATGTGATGATTTGATTGACTGACGCATGATGACGTTCTCGTCATCATACATCATCATCATGGTCAAAGCCAGGCACCGCTCACTTCACACGAGTGTGATTCATTTTATTTACAACAAGTAACCTCCTTGTGGAAGTGAGTATAGGAGTCATAACCCCTCCCCCCCCCCCCCCCCCCCCCACCACCCCCTCCTCCCCCTAAAACGGAGGTGGGAAACTTTCCAGAAGAAAAGTCAAGTTCTTGACTTAAAACATTGTTGGTGTGGGAGGTGGAGGAGAACAGGGTGGAATAGAAGGAGTGTTGGAATGCAACCGATAAACGGAGAGGTGTCCCATGTGGAGAATGGGAAAGTTGCAGAGTCGAGTAAACATGAAGTGCAGTGCTTGACGATGACAAACGAGAAGTGCGTGCGTGCGTGCGTGTGTGCGTGCGTGCGTGCGTGCGTGCGTGCGTGCGTGCGTGCGTGCGTGCGTGCGTGCGTGCTGTGCGTGTGCAGGGAGGGGAAAAGCGAGGCGAGGCGAGGAGCAGATGAAAAAGCCGAAAAGCACTCTCGGAACGCAGGAGGTGGAAGCTCCAGCTGAGAGCAGGCCTTTAATTGGCTGCCTAGAGGACAAGCACTCCAGGCACAGGAATTAGTATGCATGGCTTCTAGGGAAAGAGAGACAGAAAGACAGAGAGACAGAGAGACATCACAGAGACATCACAGAGACATCACAGAGCGTTGTGATGGACCTGTCTTCCTCACTTGACTTGCATTACCTCTCTCTCTCTCACTCTCTCTCTCCCTCTCCCTCTCTCTCTCTCTCTCTCTCTCTCTCTCTCTCTCTCTCTCTTTAGTACTTGGAAAATCGTGTTCGACACGATGTGGATCAAGCTTTTTTCTTTCCTTTCTTGTATCTTGTCCCTGCCGGCTTCCATTAGTCTTTATGAAAAAGCTATACTTATTGGCCTGGGCCGACAGCGGGCCGTGGCTCAGCGGTCCAGGCACCTGACTGACTGGTAGTCCATGCAGTGTCACAGTGTGTCGCAGGTTCGAGTCCCCGATCCCTTTTACTGACGACCGAACGACCTTTACTGTATGTCTTCCCCATTCTCTCTCCCCCTCTATCTTACCCATTCTGACGGGCACCCATTTGGGTGTCGGCATCATGTTGTGCTTTAGCTATTGAAAAATAGCAGATCTACAAGCTCATATCGCGCCACGAGTGGCCGCCATACGAGCTTGTAGGTCTGCCATTTTTGAAAAATCGAAGAACGACTGACATTTTTTAGAATCTGATCTCAGGTCAGAATGGGTTCATCAGACCAGGTGTGTGTCCAGTGGAAAACCTCGTATGAATCTGATCAGAATGGTCAGAATGGGTAAAAAAAAAAAAAAAAGCTAACCATCTCTCCCTCTCTCTCCCCCTCCAGAGTACCCGTGCTCGGGCATGATGGGCATGGTGTCCGGGCTGATCACGGACGCCCAGCTCACGGCCTCGTCGCACGCCGACCGCAGCTGGGTGCCGGAGAACGCCCGCCTGCTGACCAGCCGCACGGGCTGGACGCTGCTGCCCCAGCCTCAGCCTCTCACCAACGAGTGGCTGCAGGTGGACCTGGGCCAGGAGAAGCTGCTGCGCGGCCTGATCATCCAGGGCGGCAAGCACCGCGAGAACAAGTGTTCATGAAGAAGTTTCCGCCTCGGCTACAGCAACAACGGCTCCGACTGGAAGATGGTGCCCGACGCCAACGGCCACAAGCCAAAGGTGAGCCCGCCCCGCGCTTCAGTGATGCTTGCGGAACTCGACTCCGTCTCGTTCCTGACCGCAATCCCTGTCGTGGCGATAATCACGTTAACCCACACCCTCTGGTGTAATATTGCTTAATTGATTGCAGGCGTAGTGGGAAATTATCTCGACACACTGGCGAAAAGAGAAATGAAAAGTTTTCAGAGTCATAGCGACATCAATAGAGATTATGAGGCATTTTAGTCAATTTTCACCCGAGCGCCTTCGCTCGGCCTGTCGTGAGTCATTCAACGGTTGCCGCGGTGGAGTCAATCTCACGGGTATTTTAAATCACATTAGGATAAGCATCTTGAGATGTCTGTCAAAGTCCTTTCCTGCTTCCTTCTATCCCCCTCTCTCTCTCTCTCTCTGTATGTCTCTCTTGTGATGTTTTTTTTTGTATTGCACACCACATGCTGTTCACTGGATAATGCAAGGAGATGAGAGAGAGGAGAGCAGAAGAGAAGATAGATACTTTATTAATCCCCGAAATCCAGGTATCCCATAGCTCTGATAGGCATACAGTAAGGTTGGTTAAAAACACTGGGAATAATAATCCTTTGTTATTGCACATAGCCCATGTGTAACTAAAACTAGTAGTCCAGTTCATAAGGCAGGTGCACACATAGACCCATGAATCACAACAAACTATAGTAGACCAGTTCATGAGCCTATAGCGGCTGGCCATGGAGTTTAAGAGCCTATTGCTGTTGGGACAGAAGTGAAGAAGACAAGAGAAGACAATGTGGCACCGGCATTAATCAGACCAGTGTGTGTCAGTAGGGCTGACCTCGATTAGTCGAATAGTCGACTAATCGATCGGAACGGGTCTCAGTCGACTGACCACCTCATAGTCGACAAAAAAAAAAAAAAAAAAAAAGTTTATTTTTTATTTTATTTTATTTTTGCCCCAAAAAATTGTATATAAAATACAATATTTACAAAAATATACAAAAATATTGTATTATTCCACTAGGTCTGTGGGGGACATAAACACATTTGAACATTCTGACTGTTCAAATCTCCAATGTGCATCTGGAGTGTGTCTGCCTGTGTGGCAATGTGCCCACTTGCCTGTGACTTGAATCGCACAGTGTGCTGGCCTGATAGACTGCCAGAATCTCAATCTCACCTGCTGTGCTCAATCTGGCTAATGACAAGCCTCTCAGTTGTTAAAAAGAAAGATTTGAACAGTCAGAATGTTCAAATGTGTTTATGTCCCCCACAGACCTAGTGGAATAATACAATATTTTTGTATATTTTTGTAAATATTGTATTTTTATATACAAGTTTTTTTTTTTTTTTTTTTTTTTTGCTTAGTCGACTATTAGTCGACTAACAGCTAATTTATTCATCTATCAGTCGACTATACAAATCCTTAGTCGGGGACAGCCCTAGTGTCCAGTGGAAACCTCGTATGAATCTGATCTCAGGTCAGAATGGGTTAATACAGGTGGCGGCCATGGATGTGTCTAACGGTGTCATCGGTGTGACACATGTGTGTGCATAGATCAAAGAGCTCTAGTGAAGTACAGCCACACCACCGTACAGTACAGTACAGTACAGTACAGTACAGTACAGTACAGTACAGTATGCATGCATGACACACGCCTGCAAACGCCAACCAGGGCGGAAGTGCAGAAACGACTCCTACCCAATTTACAGCGTCCCTGACAGGGTATATAAATCTGATCCATATGGCGTGATGCTTTATGATTAATGAAAGGACGCTGGGAGGATCCATACTGTACCACCCCCCCGTCCCACCCGTCCCACCCTGTCCCACTTAGCCACACCCCCCTTGGAGGACTCCCAGCATCAAAGGCTCAGAGCGCTCTCTTTGGGCGTGATAACAATCCATTAATCAGCTTCTATCAGTCTACAACCCCCCCCCCCCCCCCCCCTAGCTTCTCCCTCCCATCCGTTTCCCGCACTTTTGCTTTCATTGCTTCCTCGTGTGTCGGGCGAGAGATCTGAGGTCTCGAGTAGGGGAGGAAGGGAGCTGCGGTTTCGCCGCGTCGTGAGTGCGTCGCATGCCGCATGCCGCACTTCAGATGTCAGCTGGAAGACAGAGATCCTCGACTCCTCATCTGTCCTAAAACATCCCTCAATGTGTTCCTCACCCCGCTCCTCCTCGCTTTCAACTTTTTTAGCTGGTCTTTCAGAAGGCCAGAGATGAGCCTCGCCTCGCCACGCCTTGATGAGCCTCGCCTCGCCACGCCTTGATGAGCCTCGCCTAGCACGCCTCGCGTCTCTCAAGTGGTCGTCCCAAAGCGCAGCAGCGATGACGTTATCAGTGATGTGCGCTGCCTCACCCTCTCTCTCTCTCTCTCTCTCTCTCTCTCTCCTCCACCTCTCTCTCTCTCTCTCTCTCTCTCACCCTCTCTCTCTCTCCCCTCTCTCCTCTCTCTCTCTCTCTCTCTCCTCTCTCTCTCTCTTCTCTCTCTCTTCTCTCTCTCTCTCTCTCTCTCTCTCTCTGTCTCTCTCTCTCTCTCTCTCTCTCTCTCTCTCTCTCTCAGACGTTCGAGGGGAACATGAACTACGACACCCCCGAGCTGCGCACGCTGGAGCCCCTGCTGACCCGGTTCCTCAGAATCTACCCAGACCGGGCCACGCCCACTGGGATGGGCCTGAGACTCGAGCTCCTGGGCTGCGAGATGCCAGGTAAGGCCTGGCCTCCTCCGACTGTATATACAGTACACACATATACAGTAAGGCCTGGCCTCCTCCGACTGTATATACAGTACACACATATACAGTAAAACCACCAGTGATGATTGGTCCATATTATGTAACTCTTGTGAGCGTTACTCTCCAGGTCCCTTTTCCACCGCGCTTGAACCAGGTTCCGTTAATTTGACCCCCGCATCATTTTAGTGTTAACTCTGGAAATTAATTAGGTTCATAACCAGAGTTTCAATGAACACAGGATGACTGTACTGTGTACTTAATGTGGTATGCACTATTCTGTACAGTACTGCTCACACAGGGTGATTGTACTGTGTACTTAATGTGGTATGCACTATTCTGTACAGTACTGCTCACACAGGATGATTGTACTGTGTACTTAATGTGGTGTGCACTATTCTGTACGAGTACTGCTCACACAGGGTGATTGTACTGTGTACTTAATGTGGTATGCAGTACTTTTACAGTGTACAGTACTGCTCACACACAGGCGTGTCGTCCGTCAGCCCGGAGGTGATGACACATCTCTGAAGTAGCGTGTGTGTACTGTGGGCCGAGGGGCGGGGCTTAGGCTCCCGTTCCGCTGGGGCGCTGTTAGAAAGATCTTAGTGAGAACCCGACTCCCCCCCCCCCCCCCCCCCCCTCCCGCTCGGCCCGCCAGCCCCCCCCCCCAACAGCTGTCCAGTTCGTGCTCCTCATCCCTTTAAAAGAGGGACAGTGGTCTTGTCCAGGGCTTGCATCAAAGCAGTCCCCCCGTCCCCCCCCCCCCCCTCTCATGTACGGATCATGTGAGAGCCCACCTGGCGCACTAGGATTATCACCAGGACCCCCCCCCCCCCGCCCAACGCTCCCCCATTGCGCTTCTTCGCCTGACTGCATGGCAGCTAAATCCTTATGGGTTCATCTGGGTCTTATTTTGTTTTCACGCGGACCCTTACGACGGTTCCATTTCACATTTCACAGTGTGTACTCCTCCCTCCACTTTTGTTTAAGTCTGCACACGTACAGTATAAAGCTGTGTGCTGTACCCAGCAATCCTTTTTTCATCTGCCCACTGGTCTCTATATAGGCCTCTCTCTCTCTCTCTCTCTCTCTCTCTCTCTCTCTCTCATCTCTCTCTCTCTCTCTCTCTCTCACTCTGTCTGTCAGTGGTGTAGCAGCCGAGGTTCTAAGTGGATTTACATATTGGATTTCAGGGAGTCAGTCAGTAGTGTGTGTGTGTATAGTGTGTAAGCTACAGGCTCCCACTGGGAGCTTTAACCCCATGATAATGCTTGTTTTCACTGTTAATGCCAAGCAACACACACACTCGCTGCTCGCAAAGTAGCTGTCCTCTTAACACCTGTTTATGTGCGTGACTGTTGTGTGTTTGTCTCTCTAACCACATGTTTTTGCACAGTGATTACTGGTTGCACAGTGTTTGTGGTGTGTGTGTGGCATGTGTGGGCACCACACACACACACACGCACATTGCACATGCACACACTAAATCCTCATTTCTGTGCCGAGCTCCCCCTGACGCAGCGCTGACCCCAGCCTTGACCTCCCCCGCCCCGAATCTGACAGGGGCTGATCTGCCTCATACATCATCCTGGACAGAGAGAGAGAGTGAATGTGAGAGAGAGAGAGAGAGAGAGAGAGAGAGTGAGAGAGGAGAGAGAGACAGAGAGAGAGAGAGAGAGAGAGAGAGACCGACCGATTGCCCTTATACAACACGCACACTACGCACGCACGTGTATACACAAACCGTATACTCCCTATTCCTCCCTCCCTCTCTAACTTTTAGCCTCATTCTGTACTGGGGAAGCCTGTGTGCATTATCCCATTCTGACCTGAGATCAGATTCTAAAAGTGTCTTCGACTTTTCAAAAATAGCAGACCTACAAGCTCGTATCGCGCCACTGCGGTGGCGCGATATGAGCTTGCAGATCTGCTATTTTTAAATAGCTAAAGCACGACATGATGCTGACAACCAAAATGGGGGTGCCCGTTCAGAATGGGTTAATTACTCTGTCAGCCTAAACATGTGCACATACGGATACACACACACACGCGTGCACACGCACACGCACTGCCCACACACACACACACACACACACACGCTTGCACGCAAACCACAGGTCGGTCTGGCCGTGTGGCAGCGGAGCGTGGAGTGGATCTGGGGCCGTGCCCACATCCAAAGAGCTCGCCGGGCCATAATGATAGGCTACCGTAGCAGCCAATAAGAGGCCCTGTCTCTTAGCCAATCCAAATCTCTCTCTCTCTCTCCCTCCTCCTCCCCCTCCTCCCTCCCTATTTATACACACCATAAACCTCGGCAGCCTGATAAAAGCACAAACCGCTAATAGTTCCCCAGGAATCGAAGAGGGAGGGAACTACATGCAGTATTTTCGTGTGTGTGTGTGTGTGTGTGTGCGTGTGCGCGCGCACGTGCGTGCGTGTGCGTTTGCACTCGCGCGTGTCGCACCCCCGACGGGCTACTGCAGTTTCTCCCAATGAACGATGATGTCGGGGCATCTGGACATCTTTAAACTCTCTCTCTCTCTCTCTCTCTCTCTCTCTCTCTCTCTCTCTCTCTCTCTCTCTCTCTCCAGCTCCCACCCTGCCTCCGACCACGGCGGCGCCCCCCAGTGGCAGCACCCCTCCGTCGGTACGAGTGTGACGACGACCAGGCCAGCTGCCACAGCGGCACAGGTGATGGCTTCGACCTGACAGGTGCTAACATCGCCCTCAAACGAGACCGCAACCTCCTCTGCCCGCCCTAACCCCACCCCTCCCCTCCCCTCCCCCCACTGGATCTGCTCCTCTCTGCTCGAATAATTAATCTGCCACCTGCGTCCTGTATGCTCACGCAGAGCACGCGTGCTCCGGAGCACGAACGTGTGCACACTTGAAAACATTATAGGACCGCAATTTCAGGAGTGCTATCTTCACATTTCTTTAAATCTTTTAACCCTTAGCCTAAATCCCCGACTTTTACTTAGTCGTTGTCATGCACTGACAATAGACAATCTGAATCTAGGAAGTATATAAGCACACATAATTCCCAGCGCTATGACCTCTCTACTATCTGACCTCTAAATGTCCAATCCTAACCTTCAACCCCCCAACCTGTATATCCTTTCGTAATTGTAAATCTGACTTTAAACAACCTTCATGTGAGGACCATGAAGAATTGTCTTCACACCGTTTATTTCTCAAAATATACGACACAGGTGGGGATATTTGGCTCTCATAAGTATAATCACACAGGTAGAATACACACACCACATGCACACGCACATGTTGAATGCATGCATGCACGCACGCACACACACACACACACACTCACGTGCTTACACACATATCGTACAGCCCACTCCCGTCTCGCCTACTCCTAAACTGCAGCCCTTCCCCCTGCAGCTCTGTTCTTCCTCTCATCTGTATCCTCCTCCTCCTCCTCTCTCTCTTCCAAGCCTGGCCTCATTCCCCACTAACCCAGAAACCCACTGAGCCTGCACCACTTTCCTGCACCTCTATACGGAGACAACCCCCTGTCCCCGACTCCCTGGTCCCCCGTCCCACTAACCTGCAGTCTCCACTGAAGAGCATATGGGTACCGTCTCTCATTCTGTCTGGGGGGGGGGGGGGTGCAAGGGCTCTGTCTGGGTCTGTCTGTCTGTCGAGACCACAGAAGGGCGATAGAGTTTTATGGCTATTGCTCGGTTGGCATGGCTACTATAGCCACGCGCCGCCAGTGCACGTGCTTTGTTAGAATGTGTTGTGTACGAATGCGAGGCCGCAGGCTAACTCTGCTAATGTGTTGCATTGGATGCAGGTGGGACCACCACGACCCCAGAGACCACTACGGCTGAGATGGACAGCGTTCCAGGTGAGCGTCGTTTGGCATGTTTGTTTATTTTCAGTCTGTCTACAGTAGATAGACGCCCCCATATATGAATAGAGAAGGCACCCAGAGGAAACCCTGAGGCGAAATGGACATAGTGGCCGAATGAAGGTATTGCAGCCTGGCCCCAAACACATGAACGCGCTGGTCCGTTGACTATCATTGTACACGTTCACGACGGCAGCGCGCTCGTGCGCGTTCGTGCACGTTCAACGGCAGCACATTCATGTGTTTGGGGCCAATCCATCCCAGAATGCTCTCTGTTCCTACCCGGAAGGAGGAGTGAAATCGCCTCATGCGCTTTTGAGCAACTTAATGCAAGTGGATGGAAGGAGAACTCGGGTGCCGTCTCTATTCATATATACTCTAAGGTCACCCCACATCCCCTC
>NC_139712.1:50911536-50989036 GCF_964188405.1 Protomyctophum parallelum | reverse complement strand
CGAGACACGGTATGCAATATGGGCGGGCTTTGGTACAGTGACTTTCAATGCTTGAGACCTTTGACTGACAGTAGCTCTGACCAATTGCGTCAAAGAGAAAATGTTTCCCTGGAAATGAAATCCAAGCTGAGCCTCCCCAGACTAATATCCCGCGGTCCGTGCGATATTAGTCTGGTTTATTAACCAGGCTAGGAGAAATGTACTCGTTCACTATGTCCCTCTTTGAGGGTTTGTGTCAAAACACAAACATTGTTTTGCTTCCTTTGTTTCCTATGACGCAAACATCGTGTAAACACATTGAAGACAAAAGTGAGGACGCAAAAAGTGTGATTGGACGGAATGAGATGACGTATGATAAGAGCGACCCTCATTTTACACGGGTGTGATTTCTTACTTAACCCATTCTGACCGGGCACCCATTTTGGTGTTGGCATCATGTTATGCTTTAGCTATTGAAAAATAGCAGATCTACAAGCTCATATCGCGCCACCGAGTGGCACGATACAAGCTTGTAGGTCTGCCATTTTTGAAAAATCGAAGAACGACTGACATTTCTAGAATCTGATCTCAGGTCAGAATGGGTTCAATCAGACCAGTGTGTGTCCAGTGGAAAACCTCGTATGAATCTGATCTCAGGTCAGAATGTGTTAACGTCCGTCTCCTTCTCCTCTGTCATGGTCTAAGGTGGTGATAGAGGGCGTGGTGGAGAGGAAGAGCTGGGGAGACATCGCCGTGGACGACATCAAGATCCTGGAAGGACTCAGCATGGTCGACTGTAAAGGTACGGCCTCAAACACCTCAAACTGACACACTGACCTTATTTACACCACAAACATGTGAATGAAATCATTCTGCTATTATGCCACCAAATGTGGAATGCCCGAAACCGACAGCCATCTACATGTGCGACAAAAGTTGTAATTATTTGGGGACACCCCAAAATAATTTGGCGACCCCCCCCCCCCCCGGGGTCGCGACCCACGGGTTGAGAACCCCTGCCATCTAGCTTGCCAAAATAAATCCCCCCCACAGTTTTAATGTAAATTATATATATGCCTTTTCTGCTTTTTCTGCGTCTCTAGTACATTTCATTTCATGTACTAGAGATTTGGGCCGGCCAAATACGGCCCAAAACGTGGCCCTCACATCTAGAGTTTGTACGTCGCACTGCCAATCTGACTGACATGCCCATTATTTGGAGATCTCTGTATCTGTCAGCTTAGTCCATTTTATGCCCCATATACTGTATGAATCTCTGTATCTGTCGTCATCCCATAAGCCAATTTTAATTGTAATATCTTTTTAGCATTATTGTATAATAGCTGTGCCACTTTTTGCAAACTGTTAATAAAGTATTCAATAAATCAATGGAAAAAAACATAGGGAAGAAAGACCTCAGAGATGTCTGTGATCTAACAGAAGAAAGACTTCAGAGATGTATGTGATCTAACAGATCACATCATCTAAAGACCTCAGAGATGTCTGTGATCTAACAGATCACATCATCTAAAGACCTCAGAGATGTCTGTGATCTAACAGATCGCATCATCTAAAGACCTCAGAGATGTATGTGATCTAACAGATCACATCATCTAAAGACCTCAGAGATGTCTGTGATCTAACAGATCACATCATCTAAAGACCTCAGAGATGTCTGTGATCTAACAGATCACATCATCTAAAGACCTCAGAGATGTCTGTGATCTAACAGATCACATCATCTAAAGACCTCAGAGATGTCTGTGATCTAACAGATCACATCATCTAAAGACCTCAGAGATGTCTGTGATCTAACAGATCACATCATCTAAAGACCTCAGAGATGTCTGTGATCTAACAGATCACATCATCTAAAGACCTCAGAGATGTCTGTGATCTAACAGATCACATCATCTAAAGACCTCAGAGATGTCTGTGATCTAACAGATCACATCATCTAAAGACCTCAGAGATGTCTGTGATCTAACAGATCACATCATCTAAAGACCTCAGAGATGTATGTGATCTAACAGATCACATCATCTAAAGACCTCAGAGATGTCTGTGATCTAACAGATCACATCATCTAAAGACCTCAGAGATGTCTGTGATCTAACAGATCACATCATCTAAAGACCTCAGAGATGTCTGTGATCTAACAGATCACATCATCTAAAGACCTCAGAGATGTCTGTGATCTAACAGATCACATCATCTAAAGACCTCAGAGATGTCTGTGATCTAACAGATCACATCATCTAAAGACCTCAGAGATGTCTGTGATCTAACAGATCACATCATCTAAAGACCTCAGAGATGTCTGTGATCTAACAGCGCTTGTTTCCTCTCGTTAACAGATCCTGACGTCCCTACAGAGCCCATGCTGCCAGAGGACCGCTTCAATGAAATATGTAAGTCGTCTTGTCCGATAAAACAATCACATAATAATATATCTAATACTGAAACATGATATACCAATGGACCCACTATGACATCATAGTAGGCGGCTGTGGCTCAGGAGGTAGAGCAGGTCGTCCAATGATCCCTGGGTCGGCGGTTCGAATCCCGGCTCCTCCTCCTGTCCACATGTCCTTGGGCAAAGACACTGAACCCTACATTGCCTCCAATGAGTCGGTCGGTGTTAGATTGCCACCATTGGTGTGTGCGTGAATGTGGGAAGTGAGGACGCTGGCGTCGACTGTTCGCCACTTCATCTCCCAATGTATGAATGAATGAACCATTGTAAAGCGCTTTGAGCGCTATAAAAATGCAATTCATGATTACCGGTATTATTTTTATATGGGTAGAATAATCTGTGTTTTTTGTACAATACAGCTGTATGCTTCCAGCTGTATTGCCATGCATGTGACAGCACACACTTTGAGCTTTTGTTATCGTCTCGTAAACCTCATATGTCCAAAACTGTTACTTTTCAGGATTCACGTTGAAAAACATCAAACGTAGCAGATCTACAAGCTCCAAATGCCTCGCAAAGCGATGCATCTCGAGTTTGTAGATCTGCTACTTTCGATTATTTTGTGGGACGCTGTAGTTAGTATGATCAAGTAAGGCAATCATTTACGAAAAAACTAAAAGTTAAAATATGGAGATACGTAGGATGTTTCTGCCCGACAGCAACGATCTGACATTTATTCCCATATGATGTTACATGCATACATACATATAGTACATATACATACATACATATAGTTGTAGACGTTCTTAACGAAACACTATAAGATGTTAACCCATTTTGGGGCGTGAACCCCTTTTGGTGTCGGCATCATGTTATGCTTTAGCTATTGAAAAATAGCAGATCTACAAGCTCATAGCGCGCCACCGAGTGGCGCACTACGAGCTTGTAGGTTTGCTATTTTTGAAAAATCAAAGAACGACTGACATAGAAACATAGCTTTTTACAGAAAACTGTCAGGATGTAGAAGAACACTTTTAGAATCTGATCTCAGGTCAGAATACTTACCGTCCCTTCTTTCTCCGTCCCCCCGCGCAGTGGAGGAGGTCACGGACTACCCGGACAGCGTGGAGACGAACGAGGTCAGCGGGCCGGGCAACATGCTGAAGACCCTGGACCCCATCCTCATCACCATCATCGCCATGTCGGCGCTGGGCGTGTTCCTGGGCGCCATCTGCGGCGTGGTGCTCTACTGCGCCTGCTCGCACAGCACCATGTCCGACAGGAACCTGTCGGCCCTGGAGAACTATAACTTTGAGCTGGTGGACGGCGTCAAGCTAAAGAAGGACAAGCTCAACGTACAGAACTCGTACACGGAGGCGTGAGGCGAGCGGGGGGAGACGGAGACAGAGACCGAGGGAGAGGGACGGAGAGAGAGCGAGAGCTCCCTTTAAAACCGACCTGAGCGGGGAGATGTGCAGGGCTCGCAGAGCGCGCACAAAAATACTTTGTCGGCATATCCTCTCTCCTATGTCCGCTGGGACAAGGGGGTGGGGGGGGGGGGGGGGGGTGGTGGGGCTAAACGGACTGCTGCCCCAACCCATACCCCCCCCCCCCCCCTCCATCACCACCACCCCCCCCCCCCCCCCGCCCCCATTCACCGGATGAGGGACAGGTTCAGGAACCAATGGGAGGTTTTGGGACTGATCCATGCTTTTCTCAGGAGCTGCAGTTAAAAAAGAATAACAAGAAAAGAACAGACAACTACAACAACCCGCCACTAGGGGACACTGTGTACAAAATAAATACAGAAAAAAAAAACTATGTACAGATGATTTAGATGATATTTTAATTTTCTATTTTGATTTTCATTCATTTTTACAATCGGATGCTGGTGTTGAGACCAATTTATTATAATGTCTAAAGTATTTATCGTTTTCTGGGAGAAAACCTTTTTTTTATTATTATTATTATTATTATTAATGTTATTATTGTTACTTTCTTGGAAGGCTTGTCGTTAGTTTTTCCACATTTGTTTCATTTTTTTTATGAGAGGTTATCAAAATTTCAAATGAACCATATCTGGCGAAATGCCCACACATTGCCCATGACTGGGCATACAGGGTGTACCCATAAACCATGCCCCCATGCACCCACCCACAACCCCCTTTGCCCCTTTAATCGGCCCCGCCTGTGGCAGCGTATGGTTCTGACAGTGCCTTTAGTTCATCTTTGTTGGCCTCCTGTGTTTTATTTGGCTGTTTTGTATGTACAGTATGTATGCATCACTTTAAGTTATGACGACACAAACACACGGGGCACGATATAACCCATTCTGACCTGAGATCAGATTCATACGAGGTTTCCGCCGGACACACACTGGGTCTGATGAACCCATTCTGACCTGAGATCAGATTCTAAAAAAAAATCAGTCGTTCTTCGATTTTTCAAAAATAGCAGACCTACAAGCTCGTATCGCGCCACTCGGTGGCGCGATATGAGCTTGTAGATCTGCTATTTTTAAATAGCTAAAGCATGACGTGATGCTGACACCAAAATGGGTGCCCGGTCAGAATGGGGTAATCATGATATATCACAGTATGACCTGCAGAACATAATTAGGATCCAATGAGAATGCGGTCCGTCCTATAGCGCTTTGTTTTTCTTTTGTTCGGTTCCCGTTTGTTTTCTGTCCAAAAACCCACATAACTGTAAATAAGTTTTAATATATTTTATTGCCCTTTTTTTGAAGAAAGTAAAAAGGTAAAAAAGAAAAAAAGCTGCAGTACTCCCTTTTTCATGGGTTGTGTCCGTGTCCGTGTGTGTGTGTGTGCGCGCGCACGCGCAATATCCCTTTTTCATGGGGTGTGTGTGTGTGTGTGTGTGTGTGTGTGTGTGCGCGTGTGCGCGAGCAGGCGCGTGTGTGTAAATACAATCGCTGTTTTTTCCGTGAAAGGTGCCGTGTTTTAAGATTTTAATTTGAGATTAGGCTTTTGCTCAGAAGAGCGAGCTGTGTGACGCTGTGTGTATTCAAGCTGATGAGCTCTTTGAACATAAGACGCTTGTGTCAGCTTACATCAAAGCCCCCTCTCATCATCACAGTAACCATGAGGAAAAGTCCAGCAAGACAAAAGGGACACACATGAAAATAATTTCACGTTAAAACACTTTCTTCATTCTATCCCTCTCTTTCTCTCTTTGCGACTCTGGCTGGAGATTCTTCACACAGCCTCAATTCACACGTTCACAACGCAACGTCTATCGTCGATGGCAGTGGAGATGGGAAGAAGAGTAGAATTTCTGCCAGCATACCAAAAAACAATCTCCATTGCTCTGCTTTTGGCAGAGGGGACTATACTATTTTGTCAACTCCAGACTTCACTGTGGTTTGTTCACCGAAAAAGTGCTATCTGGACTAATGCAGCTTTGTACGCACTTTTTCACCGAATCCCTCGTGGTGGGATTCCTTTCAAGGAGTGGTGTGTGTGCGTGCGTGCGTGTGTGTGTGTGTGTGCGTGCATGCGTGTGTGCGTGTGTGTGTGTGGGTGTGTGTGACTGTGTTTGTGTAATTGAGTATGCATCCATGTGGGTGAAGTGGGTGAGGGGGGGGGGGGTTGCACACTAACTGAAGAACGGTGCTATCGTTACTCCCATGAATCACGATCACCCCTTTCCCATTATTCACATGCTGTATTGTAGCTTACACGGCCAAGCCGCAAAAAATAAAATAAGTTTAGAGTCTCGCGTGTAGCAGCCAAACATTGTGATGTCAGCGCTGATGTCATAACGGTAGGGACACCCGGTACACCGGGGGATCAGGTGACATCACTAGAATCAGGTCACCTGAGCTCCCGGTGGCTTCACCAAAGGATGGTCGACACCCCCCTGTCTTTGCTGCCCAAGGGTTTTCCTTTCAGCACAGAACATCCACGCCCCGTGGCTCTGGTCCAACCACAGCCATCACCAAGCTGAAGTTCATAATAAACTGACTTGCCCTGTCAGAATATACCCCCCTCTCCCCAGATAAAATCAAGAGGGGTAAACAAAGGCTGACTGTAGAACAGAAAGTGGTGGTCTGTTTTTTTTTATATCTGTTTGTACGCTTATAACAAGTGCATACATCTACTCGATGTGAACTCTTTGAAATCTCTGTTGTTGTTTGCAGGTTGGTGGATGGGGGTGGGCGGGGGGGGGGGGGGGGGGGGATTACCCCCTGAAGAGGTTTTTTTATTTAACTTTTTTGGGACCATAAGGGAAAAGGAGACTCTGTACAAACTCACCCGTGTGTGTGTGTGGGATTGACATTATCAGGACACATTATTGGGGCCCCCGTTGGGCCCGGGCGAACTTGATGGTTTTTAAGCACTGCAACAATCAGAGACTTTGATCCTGAGAAGGCGGACATTTTTCTCACATCAGTGTGCTTTGTATGTGATGTGCTGTGGTGAACACATTTTCAAAGCTTGTTCATTTCAGAGTGTCGTCTCTCCCCAGAAAGCCCTACTATTACTACTACTACTACACACTCTGTGCTTTTCAGCTGACTGTAGCTAAAGACACTATCCGCTAAAACAAGACTAGAGTAAAAAGGATACTGTAGCGTGGTCTCTCAAAAAAAAAAAATGTTGTTGCACTGATAAATATATTTAAGACGTTTATGTGTTTATAGCATTAATTTGCAGAAAAAAAAGAAAAAAGTCAAAAACACAAAAAACGTGTTCGTTTCTCTCTTGTCATCTTTTTTATATACATATATATAGTTTCAGATTATGTGAATTCTGAAATATAAAAAAAAAAGCTATTGAGATGTTTTCATTATTGAAAAATGCATAACAGAGTCTCCCAATTGTGACATCCCTGCTCCCCCCTCTATCGTACCTGACATATTCCGGCTTCGTTTTTTGTACGGTCATTCAGATTTTGTGCAGATTTTTGTTTGTTTTTTTACGAGAACAGTGGGGGGAAAATGACTTTTATTTTCAATACTGCTTCTGTAATTTTGCTGTTGTAGGAAAAAGATGAATAAACAGCAAAGGCCTTAAAAAGGTGTAGTAGGGGACATTTGTATTGTGACTCCTCCCGATCTACTGACCTCTGTGACCCCCGGCATCTGTTAGTCTACCCATTTCCTGTTGACCACAACCCTCAAACCAATATTCCTCCAGCCAGTCGCCTCGCGGCTTCAGCGTGGAGAACAACAGTCCTCATTGCGTACAGATCATCATAAATGTGTTATGGTACTTGTCGTGTAAAAGTGAAAATACAGCCTGGCAGTAGTGTTACAAAAATAATAATAGTATGGCCTGTCCAGTCGTTATCTGATTTAACAGCCACCCCATTCCAAAGATTCAACCTAAATAAATGGATTTTTATTAAGACGTACACAATGCAGGTTTGGTTATTTTATGTATTACCTACAGTAGGCCTATAACAAGGTGGTTTTGATGATGTGCACAAGTGATTATTTCCAACATTCAGGGAGATTCAATTCCATATGGGAGAATGCATGCTTCTTGAAGTTCCTGCAGCAAGGTGTACACAGTACACAAAACACCGTTCATTGACACGGGCAGGCAGTTCTGTGTTTGGACGAAGAAATCATTTGAATTTTAAGCAATCTTCCCGAGCAGATGGAAACGACTTCGAGGAAGTCTCTAATGTGAAGCATCCCCACCTATGGAGAGTGGTAAACAGCGGTAGGGATGATGGCATGGCGAAATGGGCGGGTACTGACCACTAATGGGAGACTGATGTTCACCAACGCTCGCTAGCTCAGCTGTTTGCATGTTGCTCTGTCATTAGTCTAAATTAGACTCCGTTTTCACCAAGCTTTCACTGAGGGTCAGCGAGTCCACATCTTAAAGAGTGCGTGTCTACGCCGTAGTTCTAGTTTGACGGACTGAAGAGCAAAAATAAGTGAAATACATGATTTTTGAATAAGCAGTCATTCTTCATCATAACATTAAGTGCATGAGGTAGTGTGTGGGTGGCTCAGGGGTAGAGTGGCTGCATGGTTGCCAGTTCAAACCCGGGCTCCCCCAGAGTTAGTGTCGAAGTGTCCTTGAGCAAGACACGGAACCCCTAATGCCATTGGTGTATATGTATGTGTGTGTGAATGGGTGTATTTTTAATGCACAATCTCTGTAAAGCGCCTTGGATAAAGGCGCTATATAAATGCACCATTTACCATTTATGAGGTCAAATGTTCTTAACATCTCCATCAGGAATCCTTTCTAGGGCATGAAACTCTTTTACGCACCGGGATTTGAATACCGGGAATCATATTAATACAACATATTAATACCTACAACAGCGGTTTTCCACCTTTTTTTTCCAGAATTAATCATTTAGTCTATTGGATGCAGCCAGGAGATTCCTGAAGATAGAAGTGGAGAGGACCAATTGATAATCTCTTGAGGGAAGGATTTTCTCCAACCTTACCTTACCTTATTGTGAATGGGTCGGGATCACTTTGGGTGGAAATTATTGTATGGATGGACAATTTAGGTTACACAGGAGTATGAAGTATAATCGATCCAGACCAGTATACAGGTATATAGGTCGAAGGTCGCCACCTATTGTTGAATTCAGAGGAGATGGAGTGAGCATGTGACTGATCACCTGATCAGGAAGTTGGCAGCACTGCATGGTTATGTGTTTGTACTAGCTCTGCAGGCTTCACATTATTGATCTGATTCATATTTTCTGAAGTCAAGATCACCGTTTGTGTTTTGTCACAGACACAGCAAACAAGAACACAAGAGAAGCAGCAAAACAAAGCAAACAAGAACACAAGAGAAGCAGCAAAACAAAGCAAACAAGAACACAAGAGAAGCAGCAAAACAAAGCAAACAAGAACACAAGAGAAGCAGCAAAACAAAGCAAACTGAAATAAACGGGAGGTAAGTTCACATTAAAAAACACTCTGATCACTAGAATAAAATGTTTAGCATAACTTTCACAGCATTTCAATTCACATGCATTCAAGACTCCTCTGTGTTATGGCTGCTCAACAATATACAGAATTACAGATCAAATTGTGGTACTCACTACTCACTTCAAACTCAGCCTAGTAATGGCCATCTTCATCAATACTAGACCTATAACATCACTTCATTGTACCTCAAAGTTTTCTATAAAGGTCCATTACTACATGTAAATGGCGTATATATTTTGTCTTGTAAATACCTTTATATGAATGGGGTCCCTTTGCAGGGCTCTGTACCTGGGACACCAAGTACAGACCCTTAATTGGGGATATACAATTGTAGATCTGCTGAACATAGCAGATCTACAGTTTCACAACTTTGCCAAATGTTCACCTCACACTCACAGTATGTTTGCCTATTATGATTCATGACATGCCCAGAATAGAGAGCATAATGAAGGTTGATGTGTTTAATAGTACACGGGCCAGGCCAGAATATAGTACCACCTGAGGTGGCAAAGTTTCTTTGGTACCAGTTTGTTTGTATATTCTTTATGATAACCATTTAAAACAAGTATCTTTACTAATGTTTTTGGACAATCATTGTTTTTGCCATCAACAAACTAGACATTCTTCAACCGATGCCTTGGACTGGTCTAACAACATCATCTGCAATGCCAACCTGTAGGACACACTATAGAAACCCAACTCAGGACGAGTAATGGAACTGGATATAGGTCACACACTTTGAAGACCAAATGGTTCACTTTAACATGGAACCTGCAAGGCAGGAGGAAGAGACTAGACTGAGACGAACCACAGAGAAGGTTTAAGGAGATTAAGGCGCAAGGCTGTCATGGAGCGGAGGGCACAAGACCGAAGAGGATGGAGGCGTTTCATCAAATGTTCCTCAGGGATTTAAAGGCCTATGTACTGTAAGTAAGTATTGTTTTTGCCATTATGGCCCTACTACAGTATCCATCCACACAGTAGTGTGAAGGGAGTAGAACTAGTTATTTTATAGTTGGTTGCTTGCACTCTGAAAATAGCCTATCTACAAACTTGTGTGAGCTCAAAAGCAACACTGCCACACAGTAGGTTTGTGTGCAGTCAATCTTATGTAGGCTACCACAGGTCTTTCTATTCTTTCCAGTATAAAGAACATATAAACAGGTTGAGTTTGTCTATTTCGTGCAACATGGCGGGCTCCGTGGAACAGGACCTGCTCCCTTTGTACTGTAGATATAAATAGTACAGGAATTATAATCCAAAATGTGGGTCGCCCTGTTAAAAGTGGTGAAAGGTGGGGTTCCTCCTGTGGGGTTAATGGAAGGGAAGGGAATTGCAGCAATAGTGGATCGCTTAAGGCTCTCATGCTATCAAGACGGTCAAAGGCAACTGAGGCAATTTACAATCTAACACGCTGTCGCTATATCTAAATTACATTTTAACCTTTAACACGCTGTCGCTATCTAAATTACATTTTAACCTTTGCATTAAGACTGGATAGTCGTCGAGGTTAGGTCAAGTGCTACGGGCTACGGTGGAGTGAGTCTGAAGAGGTATGGGGTGTCTTCAGATTATGGCAGAACCTTTATGTGTGAAATTGAGTAAATCTGATTGCGAATCTAATTGCGTTTGGGAGCCAGAAGGGAGAAGTCTGTCAATCCTGCTATATTGTAACTTTGATAAATTATGATCTGATCTGATTAGAGTACATTATAACTGAGGACATATTGGGTAACATGGCCGCCACCGTATTTTGGACAATAGTGGCCCATCACACGTTCGATCCGACCAATAATGGTCCGAGTGGATCATAGTGTTGGGGGGCTTTGTCAGAGTACCTGTTGTACCCACCCTGTCTGTGTCCCTTTTATGCCCATATATAGAGATTTCTGATGTCATCAACATATTCCCATATATTGGAATGATATATGGGCCCAACGGATGGACGGCGGTTACATCTACATGTCTATCTATATGGAACCACACTCCTGGTTTAGCCCAACAGCCTCATACAGTATATGACCGTGTATGGGCATTCTGTGGCCCACCGTCCACCCCAAGGCAATTTTAATTTAAAGTAGCTATAAGCAATATGTCAAAAATGTAATGAGTACAACCCTCTCAAAACATGTAGTCTCTGTGACAACATCTAGGGGCCACAATCTGCATTCAAAGATCTTCCTAGAAGCTTTGTCATTGGTCCAAAAATAAATGACAAAGCTTCTAGGACATTCTTTGAATGCAGATTGTGGCCCCTACATGTGTCACAGAGACTACATGTTTTCTGTCTGAATAAAAAAAAAAAAGATAATTATAATTTTGACATTATTGCTTATAGCTACTTTAAGACAATAGGGGCCTTCTTGGCCCCTAATTAGCCTATTATATGTTTTCCTTTGACAAACCCTCTCACTAGTTTACAGAGAGACTGTAGTTTGTCAACCAATCCAGTGTGGTTGACAGGCAGCTATGAGTTTGAACCCCACCAGTAATGTGGTATAGCAGGACCCAGCTGGTCAAGCCTGTCTTGGGATCTTCAACGAGCTGTTGTCTGCTCCATTTCATCGTCTGTTTAAAAATATATATACTTTCAAGTGATTTTCTTTGCTCACCAAGGAGCTGCTTCTCCTTGGCTGTACCAAAAAGAAAGTCAGTTCCTTTTAACCCATTCTGAACGGGCACCCATTTTGGTGTCAGCATCATGTCATGCTTTAGCTATTGAAAAATAGCAGATCTACAAGCTCATCGAAGAGCGACTGACATTTCTAGAATCCGATCTCAGGTCAGAATGGGTCAATCAGATCAGACCAATGTGTGTCCAGTGGAAACCTCGTATGAATCTGATCTAAGGTCAGAATGGGTTAAAGGTGGCCACTAACTACCCACGGACACCGACCGATTGGCAATCGTAGCCTGCCTCTTGCATGTGCCCTGCCGGCACCTGGCGTGCTCCGGCAGATGCTGCTTGTAGCCTGCAGTACTGACCAGGCCCGGAAGGTCCACGGGCCCCTGACTACATGCATGGGGCCCCATTTATATCAAATTAAAATATATTTATTTATTTAATTAGTTAACGCTCAAATATATGTGGCCCCCTCAGCCAGGAATACTTAATTCCTGACTATATAGATGACAAGTATTTTAAAGATTCTTACTTTTGTTTTTGCATGCAATTATATATCATAAAGATGCTGTAGGTTTTAGACTGTAAATCCTGCATTTACAACAGACATTGATTTGTATTTTATACATGCTTAAGCTTGCATGATGCAAGCCCACAAGTCTTACGAATATGGTGTTTGCCTAGACCCGACTGTGGCTGATTGGCATGGGGGATATGGAAGCGAATAGAAGGCATAATTAAACCCATTCTGACCGGGCACCCATTTTGGTGTTGGCATCATGTCGTGCTTTAGCTATTGAAAAATAGCAGATCTGCTATTTTTTGAAAAATCAAAGAACGACTGACATTTTTAGAATCTGATCTCAGGTCAGAATGGGTTCGTCAGACCAGCGTGTGTCCAGTGGAAACCTCGTATGAATCTGATCTCGGGTCAGAATGGGTTAATTCAAATGAAATGGCATGCCATGATCTATCTATTCACTTCCATATAGGGGTTGGGCCAGGGGCCTCCCAGAAAAGGTGGTAGTGCCGGCTCAGAAATATGACGGGGTATTATTAGTTGAGCCATGATTGTAGACGTAGTGTTGGTCCTGGTAGCTGCTGGGGTAGTAGGTGGTGGTGGTGGTGGAGTTGGGCACGTTGGACTGGGCATTGCAGGCGGTGTTGGTGGTGCCCGGTAGACTGGTCAGATCATCTCCAGTGTTCCCCAGGCTTTCTGCATACTCCTGGAGGGTTAGGTCAATGTTCTCTGTGGTGAGTCTCTGAGCCTGGTGGTGGTGCTCTATCGTGACCGTCTCTGAGCCTGCGGTTCCCGTGGCCGTGGCAGTCACATCCGCGCACGCGTCATTGCGCCTTTTGGACATGAGGCATTTGTCAATCATGGACTTGCCGGCCTCCCCGGTGATCACGGGCCCCAGCTTGGGGGTGGCCCACGTGTAGATGCGTCCCGTCTCACTGACCACCAGCACGAGCGTGTCGGTTCCCGTCAGCTTGGCGAGCTCCTTGACCTTGTTTATTATGCCGGACTTGCGCTTGCTGAAGATTCTGATTCGCCTCGACTTGTTCTGGATGTATTCGATGTCTAGCTTTATGCGACCACGTGACTTCTTGAGGTCGGCTGCCTCGCTGTTCATCGTCACTCTCACCCTCTTGATGCTGTCTCCGGCTGAGTCCATGATGGAGACCGTTTCATTCTCTGACACGTTGCGCGTAGACATTCTTCTAGCCATTCTATCTCTGTGCACCATTGTGACAAATTAATCCTAAATGAAATGCAAAACCAATCACAAACACAACTGTCAACTAATTATGTGTGGCTGTGAGCTGTCTTTTAAATGATCAAATTATGCGACGTCACGCCTAGTCACAATTTGTGACTATAGGCCTACATGTTTTGTATAAACGGCCCCTCTGAAACGACCTTGCATAAGAGCGGGCCTTCTATGGCCATGCGTGACGTCACGTGGCACGAGTATTAAAACCTTTAATTTCAGCGAAGATTAAAAAACCTAAAACCGATTAAAACCTAGAAACTCCGGCGGACTTCACTGAAACTGTAGCCTGCCCGTCTGTCAAGTCTTGAATCAAGAACATTGTGTGTAGTACCTCTGTTTTGTCACAAGATGGGGCGCTTTCCTAAAATTCCATGTAGTCTGGCTGCGTAACTGATCAAATGTATGTTGAAAAATAGCATGCTGTAAAATAACGCCATGTAGAATCTAAATGCTGCATTTTCAAGTTGCAAGTAAAATTCCTGATTGATATAGGACTACATGATGATATTAGATGAATAGTCTATTGAAAGCATCAATGTAGCCTAAGCATTTGAATATTTTAAATTAACCCATGTAACAGAAGTACTGTACTCCTAATCTCCTGACCTATGGTATATGTTGAAGCTGTTAAGAACTCGGATAGCACTGTGTTTTGTTTGTAAGACGTTATATTAGTCCTAACCAATAATCAATGTCAAATTGCGTTTTGATCAGAAAATAGAGGATTACAAAGTAGAAGAGTAACCTTTAGTTAAAATGGATATAGCCTACTCAAGATACCACAGAATTGTAGGCTACTTAGGCCTACCTGTATGCCTATGAGTAAATGTATGTAGCCTACTGTATCTAGTTACAAAGGCAAATTATATAATTTGAAAACCAAGGTTTAGCTGGTTCTGTAGGAGAATATTAACCATAGACATACGACAGTAATCATATATGTGGATGTAGTAGCCTATTAGTAACCTAACTCACTGAAAGTGCATTTATACAGTAATTTCTCAAGCATGCTCCATTTGTGTACTAACCAAAATAAACCACAAGGGGGAAATATTTCAAAGATTAGTAAGGTCATCTCATGTCAGGTCTTTCTCCCCATTCATTGTTCTTTTATTATCTTGTAACACAATTAAAATGTAACACAATACCATCTAATCATGTAAATGAACCAAGGGAGTGTTTGACTCATGCCTATCAAAAAAAGAAGAAGCATATTAGAAAATGACTATTATATGAGAGAGAGTGAATTGAGCATCCCTATATGCAGAGACTAAATGTTTTTATAATCGTCAGGTCTAATTCATCATGGGGGCTCGAGCCCCGCCGCCTCCACAGAGTCTTCGTCACTGGCCATATGTGTGTTTTATGAGAATGTCTTAACAATCCCATTTGGACTTTATTCCTGAACTCATTTAAATCGGTTACTCTATCGGTGCTTATTACCACTGGAATGTTCTTTCCTACTGATAAAAGAACTCCATCTGCCGTTAATGAGACGTAGCCAAGTCACGTTGACCCTTCCACGAACTCAACACGATGGATCAATTGTAGCTGCATTTCTTTCACAGTTTGAAACGCATCAGCTGCAGACAAACGCTGGAATGTAATGCATACAAGAGAAATGGCTGGACGTATGGATGGATCATCTGTACAGGTAGAGTGGCGCATCTGGATAGTGTGCAGTCAGTTCCATGGTATATATCTCTTTCTAGGTCATGGTTTCGAACATCTGGACGCATGTTGGACATGCCCTGGTTCTTCACCTCAGTCACATAATTCTGTTTGCGTTCATGTGTCTACTCCTAAATCAGAGATCGGCGAAGCCCAGTGGCTCCTAACTCATCTTACAATGTGTGATTTGTGTCATTAAATTGGCTGGTTATCTGTCCATGATCATGAATAGAACAGACAGACGGATTGCATTCATTCCATGTGACAGCCGTTTGACAGAGTAGCCTATAAATTATAGGCTCACTGTAGGTAGTGTAGCGTGAAAAAGGTCCTATTGACCAGAGCAAGGGTTCCCAAACTTTTCAGGCCTCGACACCCCCCCCCCCCCCCCCCCCCACCAAAATAATCATAATTTGAACTGGGGAGTGGGGACCCCCCACCCTGACAAGCACTTGGAATTGTAGGAGTTGAGGCGTCACAGTTGAGGCGTTTGACTCTATTCCACAGATATACAGATTTCACATTTGATGCCTCTTTCTTAGGTCATATTTTACAATTTGGTCAGTGTTTTTGACTATTTGTGTAGTATATAGTTTGTGGGTTACCTTTGATATAGTAATAGTATTATTATTATTATTACACTTATTTAGAGATACTAGAAAGTCCATAAATTGTTACCGTACTGATTTTTAGAAAGCACATTTTAGGCTAATCATCTGGGTACCCCTCAAAATCATGGGGGTGCTATAGTGTCAGGTTACTGAGGGTCAACATTGTACACACACACACACGTTTACACTGTTTTATTTACCCTTTTGGTATGTCTCTGTATGTTCTTGCATAATATGCATATCTATTCATTGTTAATCAAGATGTCAATCGATCAAAGTTATAGCCTGACCTTGCATATGTATAGCCCCTCTATAGAGAGACTGTCATGGAGGGGATTGAGATGAGCTATGTTCCCTGCTTGGGGTAGGGGGGGGGGGGGGGGGGGACATTCTCTGGAGAGTAAACAGGAAAGCTTTCAAAGTTTCCGCTATACGCCTGTCCAACCCCAAGGACAAGGACAAGGACGAGGACATTCTTTTAACGACAATTTGCAAAATGTATCTGGTTGTGTTTTTCATGAGACCAATCCAAAACGCAGTGGTATTCTGAGGGACTCCTCCAGGGTTGGGAGGGGGCCACTCATCTGGTACCCAGGAAGGGTGAACCTGAAAGTTCATATACTTATGTTCAAATTTGAGTAATTTCTTTTTTACTTTCTTCAGTATTTACGTATTTTCAATACTTTTACTTCTACCCTACTACATCTCAGAGGAAAATATTGTACTTCTACTCCACTACAATTATTTGATAACTTTACTTATAGTTACATTGTATATTTTGATTATTACTTCAGCCCTATATACCGGTATTTCAGCCATTTGAAACCTTTTTGAACTTTTACTTTTGATACTTTTAAGTATAGTTTGAATCTGATACTTTTGTACTTTTACTCAAGTATATTTCAAATACGGGACTTCTACTTATAACAGAGCTATTGTAGTATTGGTACTTTTACTTAAGTAAAACTTGTGAGTACTTTTTCCATCACTGATATCCAGTTTCCAGAGGGTGAAAAAGTTGTCCATATTCATTACTGTCACTTTGCACTCTTTTCTCTTTTTTTGTTGTTTATCTTTTATTCATAAATGAATGTTTCTTGAGAATGCCTGATCAGTGGAACAGGAAACATCTGTATGGGATTTCACTGAGATTTACAGCCACCACAGAAACACACGTTCCCATTTAAATGAGTCTGAGTTGGTAACCAAATGGACCCTTATAGGTCTTTAGTGTAACATGAAACCAAATGGATAGGTGTACGAGTCCATTTGGTTTCATTTTACACTCGAGAGTTAAATTATTGTTAAACATCCGCATTAATTAATTTACAAGAAGTCTACACAGTTACCAACACGTTTTGGGTCTGCAAGGCTAAATCTCATCAGTGATCGTTCCATGGCTTAAAAGCCAAATTAAGTTGAAAACTACTGATTGATTGATTGATGGTGGTCTGCCCTGCATGTGCTGCTCCATTTGGTTACGTGACCTGTCATTGTACGTAGCTCCTTCCTCTAGTAGTCTTCTTACTGGCTTGTATTTGTATTGTTTATTCCAATCTAGATCATTGACAATCTTATTTATGGAAGAGGGATTTTAACCACTTTACTTGAGTCCTATTCAAAACGATGAAAATCTAGCAGATATACAAGCTCGCAACACGTCACGATGCAACATGTTATGAGATGGTAGATCTGCAATGTTTAATGTGTGAAGATGTTTGCCTATATGCCAAAATAGCAGCGCCACAGAAGAAATGTGTTTAGGGGTTTAACCGTGTTAATGATGATGTTTGTTTTATTTGCTTTTGCTTTTTGTGACATATTGGCAGAACGTTCACCTTATGAGAAAGCAGTAGTTTAACAACCAAAAATCATTAGGTAAATGTCATAGTTTATTTTAATAGCTGGCTGGTCAAATACAATATTCAGATGTGAAGTGCTACCGTGCAATGTTTCTCTTTTTTTTGTTGGAAGGTTAAGTCAGTGGTCACAGGCCCACTGTCCAAAGATGCGACTAATGCATCTATAGGCCTATATATTGCTCTATCTATATTGCTCTGTGGCACAACAGTAGAGCCTTGTTTAGCTGTCTGTAAACTTTGAAATGTATTTGATATGCTATTTCAGAAGCATTACAAGTCATACTTTTTTATTAAACTAAAATGACCTAAGCCCTAAGCTTTAAGATAAAGGGGAAGTTTGCCAAGAGATAATTTCTCGCAACAGTGAACCCATTATATTGTAGGCTACTCTCTCACTGAGTCAACATTGTACCCTGCATTCTACTGTAGGCTACTCTCACTGAGTCAACAGTGTACCCTGCATTATATTGTAGGCTACTCTCTCACTGAGTCAACATTGTACCCTGCATTCTACTGTAGGCTACTCTCTCACTGAGTCAACATTGTACCCTGCATTCTACTGTAGGCTACTCTCTCACTGAGTCAACATTGTACCCTGCATTCTACTGTAGGCTACTCTCTCACTGAGTCAACAGTGTACCCTGCATTCTACTGTAGGCTACTCTCTCACTGAGTCAACAGTGTACCCTGCATTCTACTGTAGGCTACTCTCTCACTGAGTCAACATTGTACCCTGCATTCTACTGTAGGCTACTCTCTCACTGAGTCAACATTGTACCCTGCATTCTACTGTAGGCTACTCTCTCACTGAGTCAACAGTGTACCCATTCTACTGTAGGCTACTCTCTCACTGAGTCAACAGTGTAGGCCTACCCATTATACTGTAGGCTACTCTCTCACTGAGTCACTAGACCTTGTACCTTACGACAGTGTACCCATTATACTGTAGGCTACTCTCTCACTGAGTCACTAGACCTTGTACCTTACGACAGTGTACCCATTATACTGTAGGCTACTCTCTCACTGAGTCACTAGACCTTGTACCTTACGACAGTGTACCCTTTATACTGTAGGCTACTCTCTCACTGAGTCACTGGAACCTTGTACCTTACGACAGTGTACCCATTGTACTGTAGGCTACTCTCTCACTGAGTCACTAGACCTTGTACCTTACGACAGTGTACCCTTTATACTGTAGGCTACTCTCTCACTGAGTCACTGGAACCTTGTACCTTACGACAGTGTACCCATTGTACTGTAGTCAACAGTGTAGGCCTACCCTTTATACTGTAGGCTACTCTCTCACTGAGTCACTGGAACCTTGTACCTTACAACAGTGTACCCATTATACTGTAGTCAACAGTGTAGGCCTACCCTTTATACTGTAGGCTACTCTCTCACTGAGTCACTGGAACCTTGCCATATGTCCTTTAAGTGTTAGAAGTTACTTCATCTTCTGTCTGTTTCAGTTTTCTTTATGTGGTGTTATAGTTTAAAATGTGTTGTCAACCTAGTATTGTATATACTGGATATAATCAACTGTTGTTTTGAGGGCATATTATATATGGGTTAGAAAGAATAGCATGAGTGAAGCACTTAAAGCTATGGAAAATTATCTTCTACACTGTACTGTACTACACACAGTGATTAAGAAGGTACAGTACTTGCGGTACACCACCACATGCATAATTGTGAGTTTTACCATTTCTTCATTGGAAAACTATATAGGGCACTAGTCGAGATATATATATATATATATATATATATATACACACACATACATACATACATACATTTATCTGTAAAATAAATAAATGGTATCCAGGCCTTGCTGTGAACTTTTACTCCTGTATGGTTTTAGGTTGTTTTATTAATGTCCTTTTTATATCCATTTTACCATTGGGTTTTAGAGTATGGTTTAGGTATGCGGTCTAGCTTAAACTTGGACTCAGGGGGGTGGACGCCTCTGCCTTGCATAGTCCCCGGTGAATAGGCAGTTTGCCCTTCACTGGTAACCCTATTTTGGACTAATTTTAAATATATGAAGGTATTGCGGGCAGGGATTTTTACAAAAAAGCCTCCCCTTTTAAAATACATACACACATACATACCTACATACATACATTTCGGAAGTTTTAGCAGTTTTTAAGGACCCACTTTTAGGCCAGTGCACCAGAGCAAACTCTTGCCTTTTTTTAAACCCTACCCGGCCATTCTAACCAAATACATAGAGATAGATATGTGTCTGTGGAATGCAGTTTAGCATCCGGCCAGCAGGGGGAGTCGGTCCATTCGGAACAGGGCAGGCCAGGGTACCGGTCCGTAGCATAGGTCCGTAGTGTCTGTGGAATGCAGTTTAGCATCCGGCCAGCAGGGGGAGTCGGTCCATTCGGAACAGGCCAGGGTACCGGTCCGTAGCATCGGTCCGTAGTGTCTGTGGAATGCAGTTTAGCATCCGGCCAGCAGGGGGAGTCGGTCCATTCGGAACAGGCCAGGGTACCGGTCCGTAGCATCGGTCCGTAGTGTCTGTGGAATGCAGTTTAGCATCCGGCCAGCAGGGGGAGTCGGTCCATTCGGAACAGGCCAGGGTACCGGTCCGTAGCACAGGTCCGTAGTTGTGGTACTCGTTCCTATCTGCGAAGAGAAACGAAGTTTTGTTTGGCGGGAACAGCAGCGATCTATACCTGAGCTGAGCAGCTACAGACATATTATACATATTTATTATAATATTAATATATAATAACCGCTCACTGAGCTCAGCTGCGGCTACAGAAGCAGTATGGCGGGAGAGGAGCGTTCACGTGACTTGGAGGGCTTCAAGAAACAATTACAGAGTTTGTTTAAATCATTTAAAAAGTGCCCATCATGGAACATTGACCATGGGAATGGTGGCAAAACATTCTGTTCCCAATTCCGCAAGGTAAGATATGAGAGGGGGTTTAGTTTAATGAACATAAATAGGTAAGCTATGAGAGGGGGTTTAGTTTAATGAACATAAATAGGTAAGATATGAGAGGGGGTTTAGTTTAATGAACATCAATAAAAGCCTCTTCATGCTAACTTACTGTTACTTAAAGGGACACTTCACCCTTTTTGCAAAAAAAATATATGTTAATGACTTTTAGAAGCTTTAGATCACTTTCCTGGGGGTATTTATGTGTGTAATATGTGGTTTTAGATTGTAGCAGTGAGCCTGTTGTCTCTGATGTCATGGACACTGGTCTCACTACCTTCCTGGACTACAATTCCCACAATTCTTTGGTGCACTGCTCCTCCTTGTGGATAGGGGGAGAGCTGTCTTACTGAGACAACATGTAGTCCAGGAAGGAAGGTGAGCCCAGTGTCCATGACATCAGAGACACCAGGCTCACTGCTACATTCTAAAATATCTAAAACCACATATTACACACATAAAGACCCCCAGGAAAGTGTTCTAAAGCGTCCCTTTAAGTTAATACTTATCCCATGCATTATGCTTGGCTGGCTGGGCATAGGGCAGCAACAAAGTTTCTCCACTTGCATCTGTCTTTGGCCATCTTCTCTATGGCAGTCATTCCCAAAGTGGTGTTCAGGGACCCCCAGGGGTCCTTGAGGGAGTTCCAGGGGGTCCCCACTCCCCAGATAAATTATAGTTTACCCTTATGGGTCTGTATAACTCTGAGACTGTACACATGTGTACACACTCAGAGTTAAATTGATGATTTTACAATATACATTGGGGGTCCCATTACATGGGGGTCCGTAGACTATAATGCATGTCAAACTGGGGGTCCTTGAAAAAATAAACGGGTTGAGAATCACTGCTAGAGCCGTAAAACTCTTCTCTTATGGGGGGGGGGGGGGGGGGGGGGTCCGCAGGCTAATTAGTATCAATTTGGGGGTCCTTGACATGAAAAGGTTTGGTTGATTTTGAGGAGGTTAACTAACTAAACTGTAACAGAAAATAGTTTTGTTTTCATGTATTTCTTATTGCAAGTATAGGCCTACAACATATTTGTTCACTGCAGGGGTTTTCAACCTGTTTGTGAACCAGGGACCACCACCACCCTGACTTATATCAACCTGGGGACCACTATTGTGTTGGGTGGGGATATGGGCTAACATTAGTGCTTTTGTAAGTTAACACTTGCTATGCATCCCATGTGTATACATCCCACTGTTTCTCAACCGTTGACTACTACTGGTAAAATGTCCTAATAATAATGACTCAACCAGACAATCCGGTGCACTTCCCCCTTCTTGAGATTCTAACTCCCTTTTTCTGTTGAATTTCTTGAACTCCAACTTGTCAGTAAATGACTACATGGTTTCTCAACTAGTGGAAAGAACATTTAAAACAAATCAACAAATCCTACATTACTAAATGCATGGTCAGGGACCACATGCAATACCTCCACGGAACACCAGTGGTCCACGGACCACCTGTTGAAAACCCCTGACTGCCACCATTGAGCATACATCAATGGTGCATCAATGCATTGTTCACTCAACTCTTCCCACACACACACAATTTCAATTCAATTCAAAGGGCTTTATTGGCATGAGAAAACACACACACACACGCACGCGCGCGCCATAATGGTGTTTTTACTAGCTCTAGCTGACCAAGATACAGTATGTGACTGTTTTAGTACAGTGAATGTGTGAATGTGCAACTCATACATGCCACACATAAGGCCTGCCACTATGACTATGCTTTGCATTTTTGTAGCCAATAGTGACACCAAGGATCTGTTATAAAGGATGTATGTATAATATGTTGTCTATTATTTTTCTTTTAATGTCTCTCTAGCTGGTGGAGGAGTACACATGTCACTGGCAGACTCCACTGTCTCGACTCAGAATCCTTGAGGTTGCTGTTTGCTACTTTGTTCGAGGCTCTTCCTTATTTCAAGTAGGCTGTGAGGATGTGCACTCCATGCTCAGCAGTCTGGCCTTGTAAGTGAACAAACCTGGCCTTAAATTAATTCAAATTTCAAGAGTTTTCTCTCCCAGCTATAGGGATATATTAATAGTATCATATCTGTTCCCTCACAGGAGTGTGTTTGAGCTCTTGCTGTTCTTTGACAAAGAGGACTTTGATGAGGATCCACTGAAACACTTCACTGTTGCATTCCAGGTCAATCCATTTTCTGAATGTTGCTTTTGTATTTCTGTGAAGGGCTTTGACAGCAGCTACACCCCTAGAGTAGGCCTATATTTATAATTCAAAGTGCACACTTGACACTTCCATGGTTCCTGTGTCTTTTCAAATGGCTCATGAGTGACGTGGTACACATAGAGTAGGGACTTTCTAAGTGGTGAGGTAAAGTTCACTATATTGTGTCGTATGTCTGATTGCAACTTTCGATTCGCATCTCTGTCTGTCTGTGTCTCTCTCTCTCTGGAGAGACTTGTCTTAGACATTGAAAACCCCTGTTATAGTGTAAAAACAATAACTGTGCATTGATTGTCTTTCAGGAAAGTTACATGTGTCTTGCAAGCTATCAGAATGTACACATGATCCAGGTGAGCAATTGCTTGCAAGATGGTGGGCCATGGGCGAACGCCACTCTTCAGTCCATCCTCCACACACAGGGCACTTCACCACAGACTGAAGGTTTGTAAATGGTGGTACCTGACTGTCAAACGCATCAAACAACCATATTTTAGCATTTGTTGTATTCTGAGAATTTGTGCAAATATGATTTAATCTTGTACCGGTATATCTTATTATGAAGTTATTTAAAAAAAAATGATTTACACCCATATCGCACCTTCCTACCTACATGACTGCCTGCCTAAATATGTCCCAAACCGCCCGCTAAGGTCTTCCACTGCTGGCCTGCTCGCTTTGCCTAAAAAAATGGCAACAAAAAAATACGGGGAAGCAGCTTTTTGCTTCTACGGGCCGTCGGCATGGAACAAGCTCCCTCTGTACCTTCGTCAGGCAGCCTCTGTAGACATTTTTAAAGCTCAGCTCAAGACCCACTTCTACAACATTGCTTTTAATTGATCTTTTAGTTGTTTTTATTTTAGTTTTTGTTATTCATGTCCTCACTGCATTGCATTACTGTCGTTGCCTTGCTTTTCTTTTATTCTCCATTGTTCTGTAAAGCACTTTGAGCTGCATTTCATGTCATGAAAGGTGCTATACAAATAAAGTTTTATTATTATTATTATTATATCCAGGGGCATAAGACATTCAATTTGGTTATCCAGAATGTTTTACATGTCTCCTACACATACAAGTAACATGTATGGGTGGGTAAGTTGTGTGACTCTCATTCCTCACATCCATGATGGATCTCGATAGACTTCACTCCTCCTTTACGACTCCCTACAGCGGACGGATACATCAGCTCCCAGCTGCCGTTGTTGTTGGAGCTTCGGCTACGCTACCTGTTGACCTGTGAGAGGGTCAGTGAGGCCATGGCCCTGGCCGAGTGCTGCTCTTGGCATCTTACAGCAGGGCAACATCACTTCTTCCTCCAGGTGTACCTCACCTGTCTTCACAAAACCTCCCAGCACGACCGTCTGAACAAAGAGGTGGGCCGAGTGACTGTGATGAGGATATACTGTACGTATTGCGTCGTACGTACAATGAACGCATGTTGTTGCATGTATATGAATGTATAATATTGACTTAAATATTTATTTTCAAAATATATATCTCAGGAATGTTTTTGATATTATTTGAGATGGAAACTGAGGACGGAGAGGGGAAAGCATGTTCTTCAGTCTCGGTCGTACCATGCATAAATATCGTGGTTATGATTTATGTTACACGTGTAGTTTAAATACAATGGAAGATTTTCTCAACCCCACAATTTGATTTGGCAACCATTATACACAAACTGTCTAGTTCAGGATGACGCTGACTGAAATACCTCTCCTTCTGTGGGAAAAGTGAAGCATCTTGTGTGAAGTGAAACTACTTGAGTTTTAGGTTTATTTTTTTGTTGTAGACACTTACTTCAGTAATTATTATCATCTCACTCAACAATGGTATACACTAGAGTAGTACGAGTCGAGTATATCACTTTAAGACCTGATGCACATCTATGTGCTTCTCGATTTTTGTTTCATGTTTCTATCTTCTATACAGAGTCTGAGACATACCTTTTTATGTGAACTAGACCTGTACGTGCCCGTCACAGTCGGCCACCGGCCTACTTGGGAACGATGCAACTTGGGAACCTAATGATATACGTTGTCATAGCACCTGTTTTAACTGTCAACCGTGTGCCTGTGCCCACTGGCAGAGCCTGATTGGTTTAGCCTCAATTGGCTGGAAATTGCACAGGTGAAAGTTGGCCTCATTAGGCCCACTGGCAGAGCCTGGCCCAGGTGAAAGGAGTTGGCCTCATTAGGCCCACTGGCAGAGCCTGGCCCAGGTGAAAGGAGTTGGCCTCATTAGGCCCACTGGCAGAGCCTGGCCCAGGTGAAAGGAGTTGGCCTCAAGTCATTAGGCCCACTGGCAGAGCCTGACCCAGGTGAAAGGAGTTGGCCTCATTAGGCCCACTGGCAGAGCCTGGCCCAGGTGAAAGGAGTTGGCCTCATTAGGCCCACTGGCAGAGCCTGGCCCAGGTGAAAGGAGTTGGCCTCAAGTCATTAGGCCCACTGGCAGAGCCTGACCAGAGCCTTTTGTGGTGGTTCTGGAGACCCTTTATGCATGCTTCATGTATGCAGGACAGTATAGAAAGACAGGCAACACAACTGGAATCAAACCAAGGACTTACAGTTACTGTAGCTATTTAAAAAAAACAGATCCAATATGCTGTGTTTCTGTTCAATTTGGTCCGTGGTCCTTGTACTCTCATCATCCAGTTAGCTAATGGAAATTGAATGACACTGGTTTCTCTTCCCTTTCCCCTTCAGGTGGGGTATCTTAACAGCAAGGATGCTGTTCAGATCATCTGTAACATGGAGAGCGAAGAAGAGGATGAATCCATACTGATCCTCACCAGAGCCTTCCTCTCCCAGCAGCTTCGTATAGGAGACATGGCCCATTTGTCGTAGGTTTTACTGTCGATAGAAATCTACAACTTATATTAAAGGGCTGTGTGTATGATGGCGATATTTCTCACCAAATTTAGGACTTGACTATTGCTGCTAATTTGACGTTTCTTATGTTCAGGCCATCTATGTCTACAGTCTAATATAGTTTAATGTTACTGTACACGAAATTAGCAATATTTACCATCTTAATTTACTGTAGTCTAATGTCTTACAGTGACCTTGTCTTCTTATGGATTAAACTCCAATTGCGGTTGCAAACCTCCAAACAAGTTTTACTCGAGGAGATTCAACAGCTGATGCTGACTGCCACCAATGTCAATTCAATCTTCCCTTTCATCAGAGTCATTCTGGAACAGGTGAGTAATTTTTCTTTGAAATATAAGAAAGACCCTCCTCCGCGTCATCAGTGCCCATACCCGAGGCGGGGGTTGGCGATAGGGCCTTTCTGTGTGGAGTTTGCATGTTCTCCCTGTGTCCCCTAGGGTAGGTACCCTCACAAAAACATGCAGTAATCCTGGTCTCTAAAACTACCTCCCCCTGGCCAGCCGGGGCGCCTGATGGAGGGGAAAGGAACTGGTCGGAATAATGTGTCCCTTCCACGCGCTACCCATTTTGCTCTTGAACTTTATAATGATTTAGTGTATTTTCCTCTTTTTATAATCCAGGGTAAATGCTGCACAATTTGCATATTTTAAAATGTCTGAATAATAGCTGAGGCAGACTGAGAAAAATAAATAAATACATAAAAACAGTCAATAACTTACGTCTTGCAATAATAATTTAATTTGTTTACTTTCATAAAATACTCCATAGTATTCTTCAGCTTTTACATATTTCAGATTTCATACTCAACACAGTCTCATTATCAATATTTAGTTGGGCAAAGAAGGGCACCAGTTTTGTGTGGAGCTGTGCACCAAGGCCCTTCAGTCCTGCCTTCCCAGTGACGTCCTCACCAAGTCCCTGATCTACAAGACCCTCGCTGGCCTATTTCCCAATGACCTGGAGATGTGCCAAGTCTGCGCACTGCTGGTCTTCTTCCTAGAACGCACAGTGCAGGCTTTCAAGATGGTGTTCAGCCTCTACAACATACACCGTGACCAGGAGGACCACACAGAGGCCAGCCCTGTCGGCAACCACGTTCGCATTGACACCCTCCTGGTAGTGCAATACTATTTGTTTGTTTGAGTCACTGCTACTGTACGTACGTGTGAAACTTGCCCTATACCCTGTGTTACCTGGCTTTTGATTTCAACTTTTAATTGTACATTGTATTTTTACTGATTCTTTAGGTCCTAAAGAAGGCTTTGTACTTTGACCCTGAGACCTTGAACCTTAGCGCTCTGAAAGCCAGATGTTTAAATCTGCTGACTGAGAGGTTGGACAGTGATGCCATAGAAGAGAGCATGGTACCTGACGCCTGCACAATGGAGAGCATGGTACCTGACACCTGCACAATGGAGAGCATGGTACCTGACACCTGCACAATGGAGCCTGACATGGTACCTGACACCTGCACAATGGAGCCTGACATGGTACCTGACACCTGCACAATGGAGCCTGACATGGTACCTGACACCTGCACAATGGAGCCGGCTTTACATTTAAACACCCATTCATTAAGCACTGTCCAGCAAAGAACAAACGTGGTACACACGGCAGCGGAGAAGAGGCGTCAGACTAAAGATGAAAATAATCACATGGCAACCAAACGGTTTAAGGCCAGCTCTGATGAAGCTGCACGCTCCTCTGTTGACCTCGCCGCAGAGAAGAAAAGGAATCCAGGCTCACGTTCTGTGAGGGAAGCTTCAACAAAATCGTTCAGGCGATCCCTTCGGCAGCTCGAGAAAGCAAAAGAGAATTCACCGGTGTATCACGGG
Organism: Protomyctophum parallelum; assembly: GCF_964188405.1. Lineage (NCBI taxonomy): Eukaryota > Metazoa > Chordata > Actinopteri > Myctophiformes > Myctophidae > Protomyctophum > Protomyctophum parallelum. Next base: position 50,961,284 of record NC_139712.1, on the reverse strand, counting down.
CAAATCGCACAACTCTCAGAAAAGAAGCCCGCAAAACAGAGGGAAGCTTCAACAAAATCGTTCAGGCGATCCCTTCGGCAGCTCGAGAAAGCAAAAGAGAATTCACCGGTGTATCACAGCAGGCAAATCGCACAACTCTCAGAAAAGAAGCCCGCAAAACGGAACATAAAGAAGCCGCAGTGGCTCATAGACCCAGAACGTCCTGAGGAGTCAACTCTGTCTCACCACAGGAAGTTGCGATCAAAAGGTAAGTCTAATGATGATTATTTTACAAAACTGAATGTGTTCAACCAGTGGTCTGGCAAAACACTGTCAAAGTAAAAGGGCATCTTTTGAAGAGGAAGGATAATAAGCATGAAGCCTGGGTTTGTTGACAATAAAATCCAGCTAATACACAATTTAAGTGATAACATGTTATGATTTCACAAATACAAGGTGATCTTATATTTTCTCACTTTTCTTCTTCCTAGGAGATGTGCCTTTATCTGCATCTGTGGGTTCTGTGGTATCTAACAGTGCCTTTGCAAAGTCACAACACCCACCACGACACCCACCACAGACCAGCGGGGCTCAGAATTCACACAAGGCGACCATTTCACGTTTGGGTAAAATGAAGAGAGACGAGCCCAAGAAAGGCAGAAAACTCAACGAAGATGCCAGTTCAAAAACACCCATGCCACAAGTGAACACCAATGGTAAGTTAAAGTAACTGAAGGCTGCAGTTGGGTCATTTCTGATGCTTCCGTGACCGTGGAAAGCAATGGTCAGTTTCTCAGCGGATTTGCCATCTATGTAGGTTAAATAAATTACAGATTGAGCTCCCATGCCCCTCGCAAAAATGCGAGCAAAATCTGTGAGAGCTCAAAATCCAAAATGGCTATCATCAGCTGTGACGAAAATGAACTTTTCAATCGTTGGGCCTACAGTGCTCAGTAGAACTTGTTTTTGTGACTTTTTGGGTTCGAGAAATTCAAATTGTTATTTTTGTAAACATTGCATCCTGCCAAGAATGTACCAATTGGTGCATTCCTAAATGTATTATTATTTATTGTACTTATGATATAAATATTCTATCTGTCTGTCTGTCAAAAGCGATAAAATATGTTGGCTGATGATGTTTATAAAACCTCTCGTGTCTGTAAAGAAACTATTTATCATACGTCGATTTAATAGCCAGACTGATACAGTCGTGAGTTACCGCAGTGGGGGAAGCCATGTTTGTTGTCTGCCGCTGTTGAGTGACGCGACTGATGACTTACTACTTGGCTACGTTCGGATTTCCGTTACGTTCGGATTTCCGAACGTAGCTGACACCGTCGTCGGATTCACACAGATGCCATTTATTTGTGTTTCCCATGCACAGGGGACTTGTTGGACAGATGATTTTCAAGTTTTGTCTGCATTCACCTTTTCACCTGACTCTCCCCTTCTCTCTCTCTCTCTCTCTCTCCCCTCTCCCCCTCTCTCACTCTCTGCTCTCAGGAGTGTGGTCCCAGTCTTCCCAGGTTCAGGTCCTCTCCTGTTCTGAGTGTACAAATGTCTACAAGTCTCAGGTTTTCCTCTTCAAACACATGAAGAAGAGCCACAATAAGCTCTACTGCCTAATGCTGAAGAATGGACAGATCCCAGTCACCCAGTCACCATTCCACTGCAAGCACTGTGACAAGAGTTTCATTTTCTCAAGTAGTCTGAACAGACACCACCGTGTCCACACCGGAGAAAAACCCTTCCACTGCAAGCGGTGTGACAAGAGTTTCATTTTCTCAAGTAGTCTGAACAGACACCACCGTGTCCACAGAGTCCACACCAGAGACAAACCATTCCACTGTAAGTACTGTGACAAGAGTTTCATTTTCTCAAGTAGTCTGAACAGACACCACCGTGTCCACACCGGAGAAAAACCCTTCCACTGCAAACGGTGTGACAAGAGTTTCAATCGGTTAGGTAATCTGAAAACACACCACCGTGTCCACACCAGAGACAAACCATTCCACTGCAAACGGTGTGACAAGAGTTTCAATCAGTTAAGTAATCTGAAAACACACCACCATGTCCACACCGGAGAAAAAACATTCCACTGCAAGCACTGTGACAAGAGTTTCATTTGCTCAAGTAGTCTGAACAGACACCACCGTGTCCACACCGGAGAAAAACCCTTCCACTGCAAACGGTGTGACAAGAGTTTCAATCAGTTAGGTAATCTGAAAACACACCAGCGTGTCCACACCAAAGAAAAACCCTTCCACTGCAAATTGTGTGACAAGAGGTTTAGTCAGTCACATAGCCTGAAGACACACAAGTGTCAACACACTTGAGCAAATTTAAACCATGACACTGTAAACGGAGTGGTCACAAACACACAAAAAATGTCCACATCTATCCATCTTAACGCTTGGCGCAAGCACGGACCAGTCATGCCAAAGGTACCACAATGGGTTATTTTGTTATTAATGCTTTGCCTCTTGCTCAGAATGCTCACATCATAAATAATTGTATATGTTTCACCAATGTTTGATGGATGTCTAGATATCTTACACTGCCTAAATAATTGACTTGTGATGTGGTGACTTAATGTTGGGATGAAAAGAAAATATGTTCCGTTTTTGTTATGTTGAAAGTTTTACTTTCCCACCAGACTAGATGTTAAGTCTGCCTACTTTAATACAGGGCTAACGTCATCTCCTACTTGATGTCAGCATTAGTTATTATTTTGTGTAGCCAGATATGATCGGAGAGAAACCCAGTGCTAACAAACCTACATCTATTCCTTGGGTTAGTTGGTTCTGCGATGCTGCTGTTATATATTTTTAAATCTCCAAATTGTTTCCACTCAGTTCTAGTCCCTACATTGAAATAAGATTCTCTTAGACAGAGATTTCTGATGTTATTCTTCCACTTGTTTAATCTGTACCCTGACTGTGTTCTCTATCCTGATTTGATGAAATTGGTATCCCAACCTTAAAATGCATTTTCAATTTAATAAAGCTGGAGATGGGCCTACATGGAGACTCCTGTTACTGAACAAACACACTATAGCTGCTTTTTAACACTAAAATAAAAACCAAATAAAATCACTTACCCTACATACATTACCTTTACATTACTTAAGACCATTTTCCAAATATATATATATTTTCCATCAACCCATTGACCTGTGTGGCATCTTCCTAAATGTTGAGGTAAAGACTTTAACCCTGAGATTCTACCTGAGATTATATGGATCTACTTTTTATTTGATACATCTGAAAAACAACACTAAAAAATAGGGACCCTGCCTCTGCCTACAGTAAAAAACGATTGATATAAATAGATATTCCTATAAATAGACAGTCAGACGAGTGGGGCGTGTCTTAAAAAGTGACGTCGGTTGGTATTTCTTCGAGGAGGCGGGGTTAAGGAGGAGAGACTGGGAGTCGGGGAGATCGATGCTAGTGCGGACTGCTGTCCGCCTGTCCGCCCCGTTCTGCTTCATACCACATTTACATTTTAAATTTAACATTTTATGCATTTTTATTTGTATTTTTTTTACTCTAAAATAATGTCATTTTGATAGTTCCCTCCGGCCTTCCCCCGTGTTTTTAGAGGGGGTAGAAGCAAAGGAATGCGCAGCAGAGAGAGAGGATCTATCATCTACTCGGTGACTTTTCTCCCAGCAGAAAGTGAGTGGTGCCAGCGGGGCAGACCGTTGCTGTGTCTGACTGTGGGCTGCATAGCGGATCGTTTCAATAAGGATCATCTTTATGCTGCCTCCGGACTAATACCAAGGTAAAAAAACACTTATTCATCATACCCTAAATCCGTTTAAGATTGTGGCGTACGGTACACCAATTAAGTTACAATAGCTACGTGTGGGACGTAGTTATTAAATTAATTAATTTGCCACGCTTAACGGGTTAGTTGTTATTTTTTTTATGATGACTCCTGAATAATTTTAGGTGAGATGTTCACCACCCAGGGCAGGATAGGGCGTTATAGAAATAACTTGTTGCGTTTTTCTGAACGGTAAACCGCTTTTCACACGTGTCCCCGTTGTGTTTGAAAAGGTGTTTGAAAGTGGTCAGTGCATGGTCAGATGATCTCAGATCGTCATTCAATCTGATCAAATGAGATTAGAGATATGAGATATCAATCATGACAGCACTGGAAATCATCCGAGACACGGAGACGAGACAGGCCTGTGAGCTGTGCGGGTGTGCGTGCGTGCGACTTAGCCTAAGATTTAGACAAGAGTAGACTACTAGATGTATTATTTATCGATAGGCTACGTGTGTGTGTGTGTGTGTGTGTGTGTGTGTGTGTGTGTGTGTGTGTGTGTGTGTGTGTGTGGCTGTGTGCGCATGTGTGAGAGAAATAAGGTCATAGTGTTTCACTGTTTTGGTGAGGTCATGACCTGTAGCTAACATCAAAGTGTGTCCCAAAGACAGACGGTAATTAACTTCCAACCACACCACTGTACTGTTATGTTATTCCATTCAACATTTAATAATCATAATTAGCCGGTTGGCCTGGATGACAACTGTTCATTTACAATTCATCATTCATAACTTTCTATGGGTTGGCCAATTTCTTCATTACAGTCCCTTTCATCATCAGATACTCTTGTTGCTTAAGAGCTTAATTAAATCACTCTGCTACAACTCAAGCCTTGGAACCTACTGTACAAATAACTAATACTGCTTTATAACCTACTGTACAAAAGAACCTCTTAAATGGTCTTTAATTTATTAGGAATTTCTATTGGGACAGGATACTGAAGAGAGATTGGGGCCTAAGAGAGGTGTGTGTGTGTGTGTGTGTGTGTGTGTGTGTGTGTGTGTGTGTGTGTGTGTGTGTGTGTGTGTGTGTGTGTGTGTGTGTGTGTGTGTGTGTGTGTGTGTGTGTGTGTGTGTGTGTGTGTGTGTGTGTGTGTGTGTGTGTGTGTGTGTGTGTGTGTGTGTGTGTGTGAATTCTTTGACAAAATATCTACATGTAGACTTGTAGCTACTATTGACCTGAAATTGTGGCTCCACCGAAATTCTAATTGGTCTTCCCTGGTTTACCTGGCTGGCCTACACCCAGTGTTGAAATCCATCCATCCATCTTCAACCGCTTATCCGTAGTCTGGTCGCGGGGGGCAACAGCTCCACCAGAGAGCTCCAGACTTCCCTCTTCAGAGCAACATTAGTGACTTCCTCCTGGAGGATCCCGAGACGTTCCAAGGCCAGTGAGTCGATGTAATCCCTCCATCTGTGCCTTGGTCTGCCCCGGGGTCTCCTCCCAGTGGGACGTGCATCGAGGACCTCCCTAGGGAGACGCCTGAGAGGCATCCTAACCAGATGCCCGAACCACCTAAGCTGGCTCCTTTCCAGGCGAAGGAGCAAGCGGCTCTACTCCGAGTCTGCATGCACGGGAGCAGCGCATGTCCGACATGCGACTAATGCTCCGTCGGAAATTACGTGCGGATCGCACACTGTATATTATATACAGTAGAGCTTCCTGCTTCTTGCTGCATGTTATGGTGATTCTTTGTAACCATGCACATGAACTCTAGTCTTTCTATCCTGGGGCTGATATTCGGCAACAATGGCAGATCTACAAGCTCTGCTGCTATTCTCTGCTATTTCCACCAAGAGATTTGGTCTAGAGGAGGAAAAAAGGAGCAAGACCAATCATAGAGCCATTGGGGTCTCTGGTCAAGTTGGGTCAACTATAGCGAAAAAGGGTTTGAGTGGTTTAATCAGACCAGTGTGTGTCCGGCGGAAACCTCGTATGAATCTGATCTCAGGTCAGAATGGGTATTAAGTCAATAGTGTACCGAAGTCCTGACGTCCCTCGTGCATCCCCTGGGTTGCATTGGTTTCCACTCATCTTAGAATCGTCTCACATAAAAAAATTGTGGTCCAAAAACTGTCTCAGTGATATTGTGGGGGGAGGTGTCTGTATCGTTTACGATAGTCAGTCACTCATATTTCATACAATGTTTCTGGCAAAAATTCTACTAATTTGGTGGCAGTAACAACAACGTTTTCTCGCCGTCAGTTGATTCTAACCACGGAGATCATTTGCATATTTTTGAACAAAGTTCTTATTTGACGCAATATAAAAAAAAGTCTATGGGAATTCAGAATGGAGGGAGGGGGGGGGGGGGGAAACGCGACCTAGGTAGGATGTGTAAATTACGTCAGACTTCGGTGCTCTATAATATAATATGCTGGAGAGTGAAATATTCATCTTCAGTGATAATTTTACTCTGGAGATTGTACAAATGGAAGCAAATGGAACAGTACGGGTCCATCAGACCCAGAGTGACACACGCGCCGATCCGAACCACTTTCTCTAACCTTGTAAATACAGCTGACCGCTTTGACTCCTCCATGCGGCTCCACAGTCTAGAGGGCTTAGTTTAATTAAGGAAATGGACGGCGTGGGGGGGGGGGGGGGTGGCAGGGACTAAGTGAGTGAGGGAGGGAGGGGGCTCCGAGGAGAAAAAGGAGACTTATGGAGAGAGTGGGGCCCATCTGAAGGACAGCCGAGTGGCTGGGGCGCACGGGGGGGGAAGGACAGAGGAGAGCTAATTGAGTAGGAGGGTACATTTAGGAGGGGTTGGGGGACGGCGGGACAAGACGGTAGCAGCAGGGAGAAGGTAGCATGGGGGTGAGCTCTACCAGCTGAATGGATGTGACCTCTAGCCTGGCTAACAGCTGCCGGAGGGGCTGCAGTCCAGCTGATTTACGGACTCTGCTGTCAGCACAGCACACACACACACACACACACACACACACACACACAGAGAACCCCCCCCCCACTGCCCCCCCCCCCCTACCCCCCCCCACCCTCCCGTGCTGCCCCTTCTGCGGCACATGCAAGCAATGTCTCTTGTCTGTGTTTTTATGTCAGTGTGTGACACAGACCTTATGTGCTAACGTGTCTCCTTAAGACAGAGGTGTGTGTGTGTGTGTGTGTGTGTGTGTGTGTGTGTGTGTGTGTGTGTGTGTGTGTGTGTGTGTGTGTGTGTGTGTGTGTGTGTGTGTGTGTGTGTGTGTGTGTGTGTGTGTGTGTGTGTGTGTGTGTGTGTGTGTGTGTGTGTGTGTGTGTGTGTGTGTGTGTGTGTGTTTGACACTTATACATATTTTATTTCCGGGGGGGGGGGCACACCTTTGCGCGACTAAGTCTCAATTATTATTAGGCTTATGGCCCCTACGTATGTGTTGCATCCATCCCTTTGAGACAGAGGTGATAAATGTGCCCTGAATGGCCACTGTTGTGAAAAGGGGGATGTGTGGGCCTGCCCTGGAGGGGGGTGCGGTACAAATGCTTGCCTGTTAGAACCATTATCCCAAACACTTGAGTGCATACAGTGACGAGCTAGAACCTAAGAAGGAACATCCTCAGCTGTAATTGTTACATTAATGCATCGTACTTGGTTTACATTAACAATGTAACACGTTGTACTCAGTTACGTTAACACATTGTACACAGATACATTAACAGTCCGTTTATGTTACATTAATCACTTTCAACCTGGTGTTATTTTGGGCAAAACGGCTGATTTATTTTTAAGTTAGTATAAAATAGGGCTTGGTGTGGTTAGCCAAAGTTATGATAGTTTAACTTGGCAGAAATAACACACAAATAACACTGTTCTTTGTGATACTTGGGCATGGCAGCTTCCTTTGTTAACCTTGTTTGGACAGAAAAGGGATCCTTTCTGATGTTCCAAAAATATCTTTTGGAAAGAGCTGTCATTTGTAGCTCACGCTAGAGGCTAGATTGTGGGGTAGGCTTCAGAATGGCTTTGGTTTGACCAAACCCATGGTGGCAGAGGACTAGATTGTGGGGTAGGCTTCAGAATGGCTTTGGTTTGTGACCTCCAGAATTGGCCGAGCTGAGAATGTTGCCTTGTGCCCTCGTTTCCTCCCTGTCTCCACCTCAAACTCAAAGCTAGCGTTGTGATTTTCTTTTTAGGGGCCTCTTGGCTTCTAAAAATGGCCTCAGAGAAGCAGCACTCTGAGGAATGAGGCGGTTAAACTTGACCTCCGTCCTCCGCTAGCCAAAGTGTGCTGTGAAAATGGGGCTTAACATGTTATATTGTTAGTAAATAGTAGAGTAGTGTTGCAGCCATAGGTTGCAGCCTGTGAGTTCTACAGCTCTCAAATGATGTTTATTATAGTAACAGCCAGAGGAACTGCAAGTAGAAAAGCAACTCTGTTTATTCCAAAAAGCCCATTCAATGTGTTTGGATAAAAGAGACTTGGGTTTACAATGCGGGTTTATTCACCAACATCATGACAGGCTTATTTACCCAGACAATGGAAGGTAAATATTACTTAAGTTGGGAGACCAACATATCACAGACTCAGAATCTCATTTATTTTAGGTTTTAGTGAGGCAAATTTGTTACAACCTTAGCCTCCAAGACTGGCTTATTTCACTGTGCTTTTCATCTGTATATTTTAATAGACAAGTACTGTTTTAATTAGTATTGTGTTTCTACATGGAACAAAGAAAGTAATGGTTCCATATACACATTACTTTAAAGTAATTTCATGGAGAGCGGTGGGTACAGTGATGAGAAGATTTGCGATATGACAGGAGCTGGACTCTTTGATTTTTGCTGAAGTCCTTGCGACTCAAAAGCAGTATGCGGTTAACTTGCGCCACCAGATAGAATAGAACTATAAATATGCTATAGAGCTTTTGCAAATAAAGCCATCTCTTGTACGAGTTCTATGTCTGTAGTCTGTTTGGAAAGACTGCTCAGTCACATCATAATTTGTAGATTAGCATAAGTAGACAACGAATATTAGATCAAGTGGATGTGTGGTTGTTGTTTGCATTGTCCTTTCATGTCCCTATCCATCCTGTGGCCGGTTGTAACGGACAGCATTGATCTAAGGAGCAGCCGCAGCCAGTGACTTATGATCCTCCATATGCATGATGGATCTATACATCAAAGACAACAAGAACAATGAATCTGTATGTTCTGGCAACTTGGAGAGGTCAGTGAGTCACCAGCAATCTAGAAAGGAAAGTAAAAAAAAATCACACCAATCAGAATTTGTGTCCTCACCTTCGTCTTCAATGTTTGTTGTTACGCAATGTTTGTGTTTACACAAACACTCAGAAATGTAATTTAATGTTTGTGTAGGACAAAGTTTGTATTTGCACATACACTAAAAATCTGGACATTGGACTAAAAAAACAAGAATAATGGCGGCCGATAATATCATATCAATATAACTTCATAAATACAGGTTCTGTTTGAGCGTGATGATCTCATAGATAGCCTGGAGATTCCCTGGTTTTCCAACATCCTGGGAATCTCCAGGCTTCTACAAAACCATCAGGCACAAGCAGAACGACACACAGTACAATTAAACCATCACATACTACCACACCCACACCAATTAGTGATCACATATTATTTGATGGCACGAGTCTGCACGACAGGCACATATTTGTACCCTACAAGACAATAATCACTGAGCCTGTGAGAGCCCTCTTTCATGCGCTGTTGCCCCAGCCTAATGAGTACTACAGTAGGTTTGTTTTGTCTGGAGCACATTCTTTCCAATCAGCCATGTAGGTCATGTTTGTTTATCAATCAGCTGTGGTGTGCTCTGCTCCCTGATGAGTGGTCTTATTTAATGACACCAATTTTACCCAAACTACTCACCATTTAATTTAAAACTTTGAGTGGAATTTAAAGGCTATGCTTTTTTTTTTTCTCTTAAAAAAACTATTTCTATTCAAACAACAGCAGCTGTACACTCTTCAGAAAGGTCAGAATTACAGAGCATCGTGTGAGTCCCGAAAACCAATTTTAGAACAGTGTTCATTCCGTGCCTCTGAAAAGAACGCTGAGAATGGAACATGACAGTTATTTTTCTACTGCTCCCAGGAGGAAATGCATGTAACTGGACTGCTTACTGTTCTAGGTCTAGAGTTCTTTTTTCTTCTCCCACGGCAGCGGAAATGGAGGCCCTCTAGTTCAAGTGTCGAGCCTGGAGCTCTTAATGAAAGACATCTGAACATCATTAACATGCCAGTTAGCTAGCATTAGGGCCTCAGCAGAAATGTGGCAGAGGTGTTGGCGCTCAACGGCAGCGTAGTAGGAGTTTACAGTCAGATTATGTCTAAACTTTGACAGGACCGTCTATATATAGAACAAACAGTCAAGCTTGAGAATAAACCGTACAGTTTGCACATGACCCTTGCTTCTGTTGGACAGCTTGAGCATTTTCCACCATGTAGCTGCTCTGATGTACAATCATACGGGTATTCATGCAGACATGCACTAGTGTATACCTCCTCAGCCAGCATTTCTTGATTTTCTTCTACAGTACATTATGTATTTGCATTGTATCTGCAATTATGCATGACGAGCTATAGGCATTTATTCTCATAACTGAACGCAAAAGTGAACAACAATATGGAGGAGTGAGAAATTAAGTTCCTTTGGCTTCCTTTGCTTTCCTGTGCACCTGTCCCTGTCATTCTTGGTTGTTGGAGAGTAATAGTTTGTCTCCTGGATAAGGGTGTCGTGGTGAAAGAAGTACCCCTGCTGTGATTTAGGGTTGGCTCAACACGTGGGGAGCCCCATCTTTTGTTTTGTTACTTAATTTATACTGACTGGTGTGCCAGCACAAGGTCTTTTGGGGGCGCTCTGTTTTGGTTGAAAACTACCCCCAGGCAGCAAGACCTGACACCAATACAAATATTTAGATATTAAGAAGTAGCATACAAATACAAAATATCACAAAATATGTCACAATATTGAACATCAGGCTGGCCAGGGGGAGGTAGTTTAGAAACCAGGATTACTGCATGTTTTTTGTGAGGGTACCTACCTACCCTAGGGGACACGGGGAGAACATGCAAAGCCCACACAGAAAGGCCCTTTCACCAACCCCGCCTCGGGGATGGGCACTGAGAAGAGAACACGCCCTCAGCGTCCCCAGCGGGAATCGAACCCAGGACCTTCTAGCTGTGAGGTGACAGCACACGCCATGTTTTTCTCCATCTGAGTAAAGTAACAGATATTACATTGAGTCATCAGTTAATTTCCAAAAGGGTTATTATGGACAAATGAAGCCTCTTTCTGATGGTTTGTTCTGTTAACACACACACACACACACACACACACACACACACACACACACACACACACACCGAGGAAGCTTTGTTTGGTTCATCCCAGTTAGATTATAGGGATGGCCATGTTCAGCACTGTGCATCAGACACGGTGGATTCACACAGACAATATGCTGCCGTTTTGACTGAATAATACACTTTAGTCTGGTTGTCTATCTCTGCCACCCCCTGTCCGTCTGTCTGTCCGTCTGTCTGTCCATCTCTCTCTAATTCTGCCTTTCCAACCTTTTCTTATGCTCTCCTCTTTTTCCCCGTCTCGAGTCACGATCATTTGTACTTAACAATTCATTGTTTTACAAATACGATTTCATTGTGTTTTTCGCATTGAACCTTGGAACGTATGCATTTTAGGCTTTGTAAACAAAGATAGCACAGGGCAGATATGACAAATTAATAACTTAAATTAAGAAATGATTCACATATTTAATAATGTTTATACTTAAAAAAAATATTTTAAAAGAAGTGGCAATTGCCGATCTAGAAGCTCACAGCACGTTGCATCGTGACTATGTCCGCTGCTCTTGAAAAGAAAAAGAGAAAAACACAATATACTGTATTATGTAATTATGTTTATGGAAATATCTTAGTCATGGTGACACGGCTGGGGTCCTGCCCAGTGCTTATACATGGGCGACGCGTATTGGGTTTGTTTATGGAATGTCTGGGTCATCGTGACGTGGCCATGGTCCGCCATCCGGCCTCCCATTAGCCAAATGTAATATATAGGATCGTGACAGACTTACGTCAGTAACTCAGTATCCCATCTTTATGTCCTGGCCCGCTTCAAGGGGGATATTTGGCTGGTTGCCAGACAGCAGGCTGCATGTGGGCTTCCTGTGTGATTGGGTTTGAGCTTCCTGTGTTTCAGCAAAGGAAGGGCCAACTCAGCAAGCCCAGAGAGAGACTGGCAGAGGCTTACTGTTCAGCCGCCCGCCGCTCCGCAGGCTGAGCTCATATTAAACGTTTGCAAGGGGGGGGCTTCCCTGTTCCCTGTTCCCAGCCCCATCCCCTCTATTGACGCACACTATTCTGGCCTGTTGCTGTCCGTTGCCTGTCTGTCGGTGATCTGTGTCTCCTCTCAGATGCTCACTTAAACGGTAAAGCAGATGCCACCATGTTGACAGGATCCCGAGTGATGCTACCTGATCCCAGGTCAAATATCACTCTTTTTTCTCTTTCGGTTGATCTGTGAGATGATGATTTATTTTTTATAGTATGATTATTTAGATTCTGGGTTGTTTATGCCTCTATTTATACTGTAGGATAGTATAGTCTCACATGAAATGGGGAGTGATGCAAGGTCGTCGGGATTGGGATTCGAACCCGTGACACGCTATCAGGCTGCATTTGCAGCTTACGTTCCAGAAGTAGCATGCAAATACAAAATGTCACAAAATTTGTCACAATATTGAACATGATTGTAGATCACATTCAGACAGTATTAAAGGAGAATTCCATGCTAGAATGCTTTCTTATCTTTCTTACCTTTCTTTGTAGTTGTTACGTCCCCACCAAAGAGGTCCAGGTGTTTTTTTGTGTGCAAAAACTCCTTATTGGCTATTTTCCCTACCATAAGCCCTCAATGAATTGCATTGCATTGAATGGGAATTGAATGGGGCTATGGGGTGTTATGCTAGTTCGCTTATTTCCATCAAAAGAAGTAGTAAAGTGTGCCGCTTGGGATATTATTTACATTATGAAGAGAGGATATATACAAAGAAATTATAATTTTGAGCAATGGCAATAAGCGAATTAGCACAACACCCCATAGCCCCATTCAATTCCCATTCAATTCAATGCAATTCATTGAGGCCTTATGGTAGAGGAAATAGCCAATAAGGAGCTTTTGCACAAAATAACACCTGGACCTCTTTGGTGGGGACGTAACAACTACAAAGAAAGGTAAGAAAGCCTTTTGGTATGGAATTCTCCTTTAAAGGAGTAGTTCACAGGCTTCTATCAATTACAAAACTTACATTTCATTATTTTAGTTGTGTTTACCGGCCCAGGCCCTGATCATTTATGATTTTATGATACGCAACACATCATTATTCTTATTGTGCAAGATAATTTAATGTTGTGGAGAGGCGTGCCAACATTGCATTGCGTGGCAGAGATTGTGTGTCAGTGCTAGTGTCTGTCTTCTAGATCGTAATGGCCTGCTGCTTGACTGCAAGGGCCAGGTGGAGAGGATGATTCTGAAATAGTTTGTTAGCGCGACTGCAGGGCTATTTTCACCGCAGAGATAGAGCCGCAAATAGTGACGTGGAGTTCTGCACTGTTCAAAACAGTGAGGGCGATAAGCTGGGAGATCTACATTCAAACCAGATGTGTTTTAGACATGGAGAAGAAAGAAAGAAAAAAAATTGTTATTGATGTTTCTTGCAGTAAACGCACGGCAGGTACCTGAAGTTCCTATCTAGGCAGTGTTCCACCAGAAGTATATCTTTAGCCCTTTCCCATAAAGCTGGTTTGAAGCCAGTTTATGTGACACGTTGTTCCATCTTAAAAGGTCAGACTGCCACTTCTGAGAGCATCTTATCTGCCTTTTAACCAAGCCATGACAAATGGTTGGCTTTTAAATCCTACAGTATATTCTTAGTTGACTGGCTTACCCCAGGGGTCTATCCTTTTTTTCCCCTTTGCCTTAAATCTCTTCACTGAAGATCTACAAGCTTATTACTGTTACTGCTAGCTCTGGTCCATAGCCCTAATGCTAATTCTGCCCTGCATTAAGGCTATGGGACTGATCGTGTCTAGCTCGCGCATGAAATGCAGATGAGCCTCTCTTCTGTAGCGGGAATATAAAGAACATTTTACCTACTCACCAGTACAAAGGCGGGTTGTGTAATTAGAATGCCTACTTTCCTTAGTGGACGCACTCTGAGCCCCCCCACCACACGTATAAATGCATAAATGGTGGAGTAACTAAAAGTATTTATTTTCCGGTGGAAAAACAATCCCTTTCTGGCCAAAAAAGTACATATTATACATGGACCAGAGCTACTGTATGTTACTGCAAATCGTGAGCTTGTAGATTGTAGATGTGTAATTTTCACTGACAGAATTGGGACGTTGGGGTATTTTAATGGCCTCTTTGTACAATTCCACATCCACACATGTATGTGCTCAATGTGTGACAATGGCAGAAAATAATCCGTTTGTGCCGTCTTGACACATTTTAGGTTATGCACACAATTTCACTAAGGTTACGTTCACATTTTCGGACAAACAATTAAAGTAGCCTACTGTATATGGCTTTGTGAGTGAAAGCACACAGGCTACCAATTTACTTCTCAAGTGGATTGAATGCACCTGAAACCAGCAATTCTACCATTAGTTTTTCCTCTCCCACTGGACTCTGCAGTATTTGTGAAATAAACTCCTGCTTCCCTTAACATGCTTTGAGTGGAATCTGTTGCTAATGGTAATGATGATAAATGTCTAGTAATTTTTGGATCCCGCGAACAGTGTTTCCGTGAGAAAAGATCACTTTGGATATCCCATATTTGTATTATTTCCCATAGCCGTATCCTGGATGCCTTTTGCGATATAAACCACCCCTGAACAACATGGATATTGGTCTCATCAGTCAGATTTATCGCATGAAAGCTCTTAGAGCTGAAGAGTCGTGTACTCCTGAGTGGGAGCTCAATGAGGACCTGCCCCTCTCCTCTGGTCTCCAAGGACTAGTTGATTAATGGCTTTTGTCTGCCATGAGAAGGACCTCCGGATGGGGGTTAGGGGGGTATAGGTGGTCCGCGAGCATGGTGAGACACAGACAGACACTGTTTGGTATTCTCCTCCAGCATTGCGGGGAAGCTTGGATGTCTCTGTGCCCAGCCCGGGTATGTTCCACTCTTGGCGCTGTTGAGGGGGGGCATGCAATGATGTCTAGGGGCCACGGTTTGGCTCTGCTCGCACGGGAGGGAGGGAGACGAGGAGGGGAATGTCGGAGGGA
This sequence comes from Protomyctophum parallelum, assembly GCF_964188405.1. NCBI lineage: Eukaryota > Metazoa > Chordata > Actinopteri > Myctophiformes > Myctophidae > Protomyctophum > Protomyctophum parallelum. The sequence continues at coordinate 50,946,190 of NC_139712.1, read as the reverse complement.
GACGATGGGAGTAGAATGCCAAAGATAGGCTTTATCATCTCCCGTCTCCCATGATGCAGTGGAACGTGAAGGAGACACGCAGCAGTTGGATGGGGTTAGGAGAGAAGTGAAAAGGGTTTAGGAAAGCACTCGCATCCAAATGATAAGGAACCAGATGCGGGGACAGAAGACCACGTGAAAACAGAACACCAGTGTGGCCCCACACTAGATCACAGGCTTTTGACGTAGCGGCCTCCATGGGAGCCAAATGGAAAGGAGAGGGGGAAAGAATTCCAAAAGATTGTATAAAATTTTTAATTTCAGTTTAAATTCAATTCAGAAGATTTATAGAACAAGTTTAACCACTTTAAGTTTCATGGCATTAGGACTATGGTAAAACATTTTCAAAGATTTAGCAAAAAATTGAAAACAGCATGTATATGTACAAGCTCACAACACGTTGCTTTGTGACCTTGTACGTAGATTGTCTGTTTCCGGTACTTCTGTTTTTTTGTTTAGTTTAGTGAGCATTGAGCAATCTCAGTAGGGGTCCTCCACACGCCACAGGCAGAGGCTATGGCTATTTGTGGGTCGTTACCATGGAAAGGTTTGGGAATCCTTTATATTGCAAGATCTAAATGTGTGGACTCTTGTTTTCATGGGAGAGAGAGAGCACGTGGCCATTTGGCTCTTACTCCACCTGCTGGGTAGGGTGAGGTCAGATCAGTAAGGGCAAAACAGCCACGCGTGAATGTGCAGATTAAATGGATACCTTTAGTTTGAACAGAGTGTAGTAAAAGTTTCTTTCCCTTTCTCCTTAGAATTGAGGTGCCCCCCCCCCCCCCCCTCCTCCAAGCAGGGAGCAAAAAGACCGCCCTTTCCTGTTTTTCTTTCTTTCTTTTCCATTCCTCCTACTCGTGGCCGGAGAAGAACAGCTCCTCGTGAGTAAGGAAAACTCCCAGAGCTAGAACTCCTGCAAAAGCACTGTGACTCTGAGACTCTGAGACACTGCCAGGCCCAGGCCTGTTTCGCTCTTTCTCTTTCGTCGTCTCTTATTCTCTGTGACTGTCCACGTTCTCATTGTCCATTCGTTCTAGGGCTCGCTCGCTGTTCTACCAAAGTTTTTGAAGACTTATAAGTAGCTAGATTTTATAGGAGAAAAAAAACAAATTATCTGAGTCTACGGCTCAGATAGAACCTGACTTTTCTACTTTCTCCTATCTGTTTATTTGACTTAATCCATTAAGACCTGAGGCCAATTCTACAAATTGCTTTCTAAATCACTAGTTCTCGAACGTGTTTGCGACGTCAACGACCACCAAAATGATAATGTATTTGGCCGTGGGCGCGGACCCCCCCCATCTGAACATGTTTTATGCCAGTGACCCACAGAAGAGAAGATGTGTGGTAACTGTGGTTAAAAGAAATCCACATTTTTCAAACACTCAAAAATCAGCAGATGTATACAAGCTCACAGCATGGCACACTCTGAGCTTCTAGAGCTGCTATTTTTCAATAGGCAACAACGCTAAAATCTAATATAGCAGATAGATGCCATCCCGTTTTTAACGCGTTAAGACAATATGCCTCGTTCATTTTTACAATTGTTTTAATATAATACTTTTTTGAGGCAGTGAGAACAGGTAGAGATGCCAGTTTTGGATACAAGGTGTGACAAATGGCAGCATGCCAGCCATGGCTCACAATGGTCTTTACTCTCAAAGTGCAGTAAAGACCATTGCAGGCCGTGGCTACTGGGTGACTGTCCTGCACATTGGGGTATGGTCCATCCCCAATGTGCAGGAATGCATTCCAGCCCCCTAGCCTACCTCGTCCCACCTCGCCAAATGAGACCAAGGAGCCCGTAAAAAAAAAGAGAAAACAAGGGGCCATCAGACAGAGAAAGGGAGAATCAGTGACTCATTTCAATAGCTTGAAATGGAATAATGGAATAATAATAATATACAATAAAAATCTGTTAATTGTATGTAACCCTATCATATATCAGTGTGCCGGTATGTGATCCTACTGTACATACAGTGTAGCGGCACAGCAATCCCACATATTAACCCATTCTGACCTGAGATCAGATTCATACGAGGTTTCCACTGGACACACACTGGTCTTCGATTTTTTTCAAAAATAGCAGACCTACAAGCTTGTATCGCGCCACTCGGTGGCGCGATATGAGCTTGTAGATCTGCTATTTTTCAATAGCTAAAGCATAACACGATGCTGACACCAAAATGGGTGCCCGTTCAGAATGGGTTAAAAAACACTGCTCTATATAACAAAGACAGACATAGAGTTGAGTCGTGCGTTTTTTCTTACCGTTTTTAAGTGGTGCAACCACTTCTACATCCAGCTTACAATGTCCGTGTAGCTAGTGTGTACCTGTGTGTGTGTGTGTGTGTGTGTGTGTGTACCTGTGTGAGCACGAGTGGTGTGCGCATGCGTGAAATTGGAACGAGAGAAGTATGTGACATGGCTGCCACCTGCTGGACGCAAACGATACAGAGAAGAAATTGAAACGATACAGAGAAGAAATTGGAACGATACAGAGAAGAAATTGGAACGATACAAATTGGAACGATACAGAGAACCAATAGACGGGAGTTGCACCACTCAGTTCACACTGGTGTGATTTTTTTCTTACCGGTGTCATACTTCTACTATACAAAGTAGATTATCCCTTTTCTTGAGCAAAACAACCCTCTGGTTTCAGCTCAGTTACTAGTATGCTGCCTTTGCGGCCTTTCCTTTATTTTTGTTTCCACACACAGAAATAGTTTTTGGCTTTGCGACTGTTTTGCTTCAGTCCCTTAATAGTCCCCTGCCCACCCCTCCCTCCTCGTACTGGCACTGCAATTCCTATCTGACAAGATATATGGGCGAAAGATTTGTGAATGTTTTTATATTGTGTCATTCACTTTCCAGGAGAGATAAATCACAATGCCTGTTCCTATAGGTTTTTCTTTTATTTTCTTGCCATTATCATGGCTAGCTAAATATATGGCATCTTGGTTATTGGAGCTCAGCTCAACAAGACCTCTCTCTCCTGCTCCTATTATCCTATCCTTTCTCCATGATGCGTTGCAGTGTTTAGCGCTTTCCACAGCTGCTAAGCTTCATGGATAGAAAACGCCATGGCTGTTTTTCTAACTTGACACCTCGCTGGCGTTATGCAGGCATAGTTTGCATTAGAATGTTTCCCTGGAACTCAGAGCTGAGGTCGAAGCCCCAGCGAGAACGCAAGCTTAAAGAAATAACTTTTCGAGTTTGTGGTTTTGACAGAAATAAGTGGAATGTTGGGTGCCTGGTGTCTCAACCGGTTTAGTGCACAGACCGTATGCATCCTGTTAGCGCGAGGAGGACCCCGCGTTTGACTTCGACTCCTGTCTTATGTCAAGTCTCTCCCCTGTCTGCCCTTGGTTTCCTTAGTATCTCTCTTTACTTTTCTGTCTGAAATAAAGCGTAAAAAATGCAGAAAGGAAGAAGAAATGAAAAGAGGAATGTGAATTTATTTTCCTCACACGTCGTCAACTCGATATTCACAGTGTCCGGACAACTCTCTTCTCTCATTGTCCTTAAATCCTGTCATAAGCTCTTGCAAAGACCACCATCACACCCTCTCTCAACAACTAAGCCCATTACTATTTTGAACACCAACGTAACTGTTTTCCCATAGCTTTATCTCCTCGCCAGAAGGCTGTTGGTAGCTACTAAATAACAGTCCAAGTGCTTCGAGCATGCCTGACAGGAACACAGTGTCGTATGATGATGGCCGAGCCAGGCTAATTGTGGCGTTTACCTTGAGTAAGGACAGACACACTTGCAAATAGGGCTGCGAATCTTTAGGTGTCCCACAATTCGATTCGATTCTGATTCTTGGGGTGACGATTCGATTCAAAAACGATCTTTTCGATTTTTCCGATTCACGATTCAAAAAAGATTTTTTTCCGATTCTAAAGCAGTTTTTTATTTTTATTAAAAACAATTAAATAGAATTTTAGCATGATCTACTCCAATCTTCTGACATGAAAGCAGAGTACATTTAGTAAAAAGCTTGTATAATTGTAAAGGTTTTATCAACTGAATGATTTAAACACACAAAGGTTAAATCCAAGAGTAAGAACATGTCTCATTTATTTAGCTTGCACAAATTTGAACCAGTACAAAAGTTACAAAATCTCTTCTCACTCAATACCAGAACAATACATTAGTATTAAAACAGGTGTAAAATAAATACAATTGGCAGGCTTAGCTTAGCTGGTAGTAAATGCACTATGCAGAAACCCAGGCCATAATGCATTGCATGCGCAGGTAGTACCTGTGCATGTTTTTTTTTTTTTGGAAAATGAGAATCGATTCTGAATCGGACGGCATTAGAATCGCGATTCTAACTCGAATCGATTTTGTTTTGTAGACAGCCCTACTTGCAAACACACTCTTGTAGAGCAGAGCAGTGCAGGGAAGGCCCAAACAGGCTGATCTAATGTGGGGGGTTGTTGTAGACTTACTGTCTGCCCTGCCATGTGTATATAACCGGACACGCACAGGGTCGGGCACACAGGAATGCTTTCGTTCAACACCATCCTTGCAGTGAACGTCACCAGGAACCTCCTTCACCACAGCATTAGGGAATGCAGTCTTTTAATGTAGCCACTATGAATAACCATGGCAGGGTTAGAAAAGGAACACTTTTACTGTACGCCATGCTTTGCGTATCATAATGTGTATAACCACTTTCAACCCGTCATCCTTCTTTCGGGCATGTTAAAAAACAGGGCGTTCTACAGCGGCTGTTTTCAGCCAATGCACGACATGATGCCATCGTGCGATGAAGTCTAAAAGAGGGCTTAAGTGTTTAAAGTTGAGTGTTGTTGGCTGAACACTGTCTGTCTCGCTTTAATGTGAACCATGTGCCCTTAATGTGCAGCACAGTAGTAGGGAATTAGCCACTGTTCTCCCTCTTCTGCACTCGCACCCCCTGGGATGTATGATTTGTGACCAGGCAGGAAATTGCCCCTTACATTCCACATGTTAATTAGATTTACGACAACCCGAGCCGGCTCGCCATAACAAACGCATCAGGCGATATCATTGATTTGATTCATTAATTTCCTCCTCAGCCACTTTATACTGGCTCTCATTAAATATAGCTGCTAATAACAAGTGCTATATTTCAGCCAATGCTGGGTTACCGAAAGCATCTGTCATTTTTTATTTTAGAGTTGGCTGTTGGCAAAAATAGCAGATATACAAGCTCACAGCACATCACTTCGTGCTGTGCTGTGAGTGTGTGCATCTGCTATCTTTAGTGTGGGAACTACTGATTTGGAAGGCATTCGTAGAATCGCCCTCAGGTCTTAATGGGATAATAGCCAATATATCAGCAATTACGGCAAACTATATATCGGTAGAGCTCTAAAAATGTGCATTGAAAAAAGTGCCTTCCCTTTTCTCCTCACTGAGGCCGAACCGTCAATGCTCTATTAGGCCTCCTGGCTGAGTGCATCTCAGTATTGACGTTAATGCTTTTACTGTAATCTCCGGCGAGTCATCATCACTGTCGTCCTTCTTCCAAGATGTCTTGTTCTCTAATGGGCTGTTTGGCTCCAGAGAGAGGCCATTTGGTCAGTCCCCTTGTTTGTTGGTAAGCCGTGATGTTTAGCTTTTAGAAATGAGGGAATGATTCATTGACGCGGGTTGACCAGAAGCCGTGCACACAGCCGAGGGATCAATGGACATGACGGGAGAGAGGCCTACTGTATGTAGACTATTTACAGTAAGAAGTGATGCTGGGAGGCAAAGAGAGGCTGCTGACTTGTCAAGTGTGTGTGTGTGTGTGTGTGTGTGTGTGTGTGTGTGTGTGCGTGCGTGTGCGTGCGTGTGCTTGTGTGTGCGCTGTTGCATTATTACATTAGCTCCCTGTCACTGTGACTGCCTGAATAGCAAAGCCCCTGTCAGTGGTTATTATATTACTGCCAATTATAACTACAGTAGGCCGTTTTACAGATGTAATCCATCATTTGCTAAACACCCTCTTTAGCTCCCGGGGAGCTTTTGTCCAGGAAATTATAAACACAAGCATCCGAGTCACCGAGCACTGCATGGGGGTTGCACTGTTAACAAAGAGACATTTTTGACTCGTGCCTTTTTAACCACATCAACATTAACGTCCCTATTCTGGGCACGTCATAATAGGTGAACATTCGTTGAAAATATAGGCAAACATTTTGGCAAGAATAGCAGACCTATAATTAGAATTACATTGTGACACATTTTAAGCTGGTAGATCTGCTGTTCTTGGTGAAGATACGGTATGAGGTGTGGACGGACAAAAGGAGGGGTCCAAAAACAGACCCCTTGGGTACCAAGTATAATACGTGTTTAAGTGGTTATGGGTATAGGCTAATAGGCTAATATGTTTGTATGTGTGTGTGTTTTCAGATGGACCTGAAGCTGCTCTTTATATCCACCTTGCTGGGGGTCTTTTGCTACAGCAGGGCTCAGAACGGTAAGATGTTCATCATGTCACATCTCGTGTGTTTACCAAAAAACCTCCTTAAACCAGGTCAGCTCACATTGAGGTCACATTGAGGTCAGCTCACATTTATCGTTTGTCGGAATGGAAACCGTGTGCAGTACATCTGAAATATGTATAAGACTCACAGACACAGTTATATATTTTCACTCTTTCTTTTTAAATGGCAGATCAATCAATCAGCTATTTTTACTACCTTTTTTGTGATACTTTATATTGTGAACGAAGGACGAAGTAGGGCATCGGTATTCCGCTCTCATGGCTGCATCAGGACATGCTATGATGTAATAAGCATCGATCTTGGGCTTATGCTGGACACCGTGCACGACAGAGCAACGAATGCCCCCCCCTCCAAAATAAGACGTTCGGCCCTAGCCATAATGATGTCATTTAACCACAAGCTGGGCGTCACCTTAGCGTCACAGAGCTTAGTGGAGAATGGAAAAGAGCGCAATGTTCCACCACCTCCCTCTCCAGTTACGCAGCGTTTCAGCACAACTCGTGTAAATACAGTGGACTTTAACAGGCTACTTCTGCTGGTACCATCTTTCTCTCTCTCTCTCTCTCTCTCTCTGTGTCTCTTTCTCTCCTTTATCTTCCACGATCCAGAGGGAAACGACTGCATCAGTGCCAATGCCAAGTTCTGTGGGGAATGCATCCAGGCTGGGGCCAAATGTGGCTGGTGCACAGACCCGGTATGTGGAGCCGAGCCCTCAGCGTGCTGCTGTGTCATAGACAGATCGGCTTGCTATTAACCCATTTAGGCCTGACCTCAAAATGGAAAAAAATATATCTTCTAAATCCTCCAGTTTTCTGAAATAAATATTTTCACGATTTTTCAAAAATAGCAGACCTACAAGCTTGTAGCGCACCACTCGGTGGCGCGCTATGAGCTTGTAGATCTGCTATTTTTCAATAGCAGAACTATAACATAATGTTTAAAACACCAAAAGGGGTTCCCACCCCAAAATGCGTTAATAACTTAGCGTTCACATTTTTGGGCATGTCATTATAGTAGGGCTGTCAATCGATTAAAATATTTAATCTGATTAATCGCATGATTGTCCATAGTTAACTGTGATTAATCGCATATTTTGTATCCGTTCTAAATATACCTTAAATCAGTGGTTTTCAAGATTTTTCATATCAAGGTCCATTATTTATTCTGCATTTGAGCCACGGAACCACCATTTGATGACATTTAGCCTTCCAGATCCAAACTAAAGAACTGTATTGATGTTGGCCAATGGTACCATTACGAGAGATAACAGGCCATGTTGATCAAAATAACATGTTTTCTAAGTTTTCTAATTGTGTAGACTTAAACTAACTTAAGTAATGCAGCTGTTTAACAATTATTCAACTCTTCAGTGTAAAATTGCCATGCGTCTCTCAACCATTCTGTCAAACTTCACAGTGCGTTAATCGTGCGTCAAAAAAAATAGTGCCGTTAAAAGGATTGTGAGTTAACTAGTTAATAGTGCGTTAACTTTGACAGCCCTACATTATAGATATTTATATTTCTTATTAAAAAATAAATATAAATAAAAGTAGCTGATCTACACACATTGTGAGCCTGTACATAGTGAATTTATACTTTGTCATATGACAAATAGTAATTTAATAACCACTGCCGGGGGCTTTGCACAGGCAGAGCCTAAGTGGTTAAGGCATTACTTATTGCAAGACCTGATTGCAAGATTATACAGACCTATACGTCCATAAAACTTTCTCTGCAATAAGATAGTTTTTTGTTATTATTGTATAAAGCGCAAAGACAGACAACAGACAACATGTGATACGTGGTAACTAGGGATGTCTCCATCACGTTAAATATTGCTTCTGTTCCGATTTCGATCATTTGATTTTGTGCATTTGCCGATACCGGTCTTTTGCCGATCCAACAACCCAAGTGGTAACATTGTCCTTGACACAGGGAAGTTATTTATTTTACAATTGTCTCGACCAAACTGACCGTGGCCTCCCCTCCCCCAGGACTTCCTGAGCCAAGGCGAGACCCTGTCGACGCGATGCGACGAGCTGCAGTCGCTGAGGAAGAGGGGCTGTGCTGAGAGCATGATCGAGAACCCGCGAGGACTAAAGAGGATCCTCAGAGACAGGCCGGTGTCAAATCGCAAGAAGGGAGGGGAGAAGCTCCATCACTCCAACATCACACAGATCCAGCCCCAGAAACTCTCCTTGACCCTCCGTTCTGGTGAGGGACAGTCGGGGGCACACCGCCACTATAGTGACTGACAACACACAGTCCAACATACTCACTGTATAGTGTGATATAGTGTTACATGCACTACACGTATTTGCCCCGGAACAGCATTTAGAAAGTTGCTGTCCATATGCTATTTCTGAGGCAGTTCTGAAGTTGTTTTTGTCTCTTGTATAGGAATGCATTTACTCCTGTATAGTCATGCAACAAAATATACCTGTTCAAAATTCAGCTTTGAAAGGAGAAGTTCAGTCATTGGCTGCGGTTACATGAGGGCTTTTTCATTCAGAATGAAAACTTCAGAATGAATTAATTCAGAAGTAATGTTTTTTGCTGTGTGTTTACATGGGAAATGGTCATTCCGAATGAGTGTTTACATGGACAATACTATTAAATCCCATTATTTCATTCCACATCAGGGTTGGGGCTGGGAAGGCTTCTGATTGGATAGGGGGCGGGGCGGATATGTTTACGTCTAGTGGTGGAAAGTAAATAAGTTCATTTACTTTAGTAATAAAGTACAATTTTGAGGTATTTCTTCTTTACTTTCCATTTGTTTTACTTTTAATCCACTACATTTCAGTAAAACAAAATAATAATAAAAAAACACACGTATTACTTTATATTTGATGTATCCTGTAGCCCAGGGGTACTCAACTGGCGGACCGCGGTCCGCGACCGGACCGCGGACCACCTCTTTGCGGACCACCCCCCAAAAAAAAAAAAAAAAAAAACTTTTTTTTTTTTCTTTTTTTTTTAAGTTAATAATATAAATAACATCAGATGGTCTATTTCTCATGTGAAATTGCTGCAAAGGCCCCCAAAATGTCCCCCAAGGGCCTCCAAAATTCTGGCGCGCTATGCGTGCGCGCAGTGTGGCCTGCCAGGGCGTATAACTCCCGGCCTGATTTGGAGTTCCACTCCGGGCCTGCACTCTGCACCCCATTATTGGTTGGGTGGAAGGGGATCTGATTTGTATAAGCTTGGCTTGACCATACTAAACGGGCATAGAGCCCCGCTCTCCGAAGGACGCCGCGCATGGGACCGGACCTCGGTCTTATTCAAAAAAAAATTGTGGACCTTCATCATTTCTAGTTGAGGACCCCTGCTGTAGCCTATGAGAGGTTTCTCTCAGAGATGTTAAATTTAACATGTCTAGTTTCTTAATATAATTATTCGCATAATAATAATATAGCATAATATAGCCATACCAATTACATGGAAACAAGCATGCACAGAAAGACCAGAATGAACTTCAATCCGAATGAGTGTTTACATGAGTCCACAATTGTTTCAATAGGATTTAAAAATGGAATAAACCGGTCAATTACATCAGATCTAAGTTTAAATCAGATTGGCCATTTTCATTCCGATTTAAGTTTTTGTAGGTGTTTACATGACAACTTTTAATAGGATTTAACTTTTATTCTGAATGAAAAGGGGATTTAACTGTCCATGTAAACGTAGTCATTGTTGTACACAGTATAGGGTATCCGTTCCTTTTTGGTGTGTGCCGATAAAGAAATGGAAATGTGAGTACTTTGTCCGCCATTTATTACATTTTTGGATGTGCTACCTTTTTGGAATTATTTTAATTCCTATTTCTTGATGTATACTGGATTTGGGTTTAGCACTCCACTGAAAACCATTGCTGATGCGCAGACTCTCTTTCTCATTTAGTATAGGGTGTGTTCCTATAGCTTGTGCAGAATCAGATCCTCGACATTCATGCCATCTGTTTGTGTAGGTGAGCCCCAGGCATTCAAACTGAAGTTTAAACGGGCAGAGGACTATCCCATTGACCTGTACTACCTGATGGACCTGTCCTATTCCATGAAGGACGATCTGGAGAACGTCAAGAACCTGGGAACCAGTCTGATGCTGGAGATGTCCAAGATCACCTCTGACTTCAGGATAGGTGAGAAAATCACTCTGATCATGCAGAAAGTAGCCTGAGCTAACGTGTTAGGTTTCTGGTCTAGAGGGGCGGGTCGCGGCTGAGATTTGCGCACGCCCTGATTGGATCTCATCGATCTGTCCGTCACCCCCGGCCCCTCCTCTCCCCCCTAGTGCAGCGCTACGTCACATCATTTGGAGCGACGCCCACCCGGAAGGGTTGACTCCCAATTTTAGACCAGAGCGGCCAATGCGTTCCTCCAGGCTTTACATTTTTGCACCAACAAAAATGAAAGCCTGGTACCGAGGCTATGCAGAAAGTTACACCCGCCCATGAACAGTCATTGTCTCCACCAGGCCAAAGGCATGGGGAGAGTATGTTTTGGTGGACTTATAACTGCACCGATCTGTGTAAAACTTTGTTTGTAGGCCAAGGAAAAACTTTTGACCTGCATTTTTCACATCTGCTCTTTATAGCGCCACCAGGAGGCCGACTTATGTAAAATATGTTTTTTTATATTACTCCTTCAGATTTTATCCAAATCTCACTATCAAGACGGGTCTGTTTGATTTATCATATTCCATCCTGACTGGCTAAGATTGGCTGTGGAAATGCAGCAAATCATGAACACAGTGTTGCAGTGAAACTGCACACATATTCCAGACAATTTTCCCAAAAAGCTCCTATCCTGGTGGAGACCTGTGCTCTAGTTCAATGTGTTCTGGTCAGTCTCCCCATTTATGCCCTGCCCACAACAATGCATGGCAGGGTGTTGTAATCAGCCCTGTCCCGTTCATGGGCCATAGGCTGCCCCGAAGAGAAGATTAACATTTGAGTCAAAAAGGTCAAATTCGTGATTGAATGAACTTGGCAATCACAGGTCAATTGTCCCTTGAGGCTAAGGGATCAAAAACACTTATTGAAAGAGCCTAAGATCCTACTATATATTCTTGGAATCTCTGTCTGACAACACCTCTGTCTAAACACCTTTTTTATCCTCAGTGGGTTCAGCAATTAAAAAACATAGACATAAAAAACTCACTCTCGCCACTCTGATTGCGACCTATTTGTTTTATAAATGTTGTTGATCTAAACAAGTATATCGCACCAGATGAGTCAGAGCACAGTGGTATCAAAATAAAGTTTATTTTTCATTATGTTCCGGACATAATTTTCAATCTTGTTTCCTTTATCGTGTGTTTCTGAAGGCTTTGGCTCCTTCGTGGAGAAGACGGTCATGCCGTACATCAGCACCACTCCGGCCAAGCTGCTGAACCCGTGCACCGGGGACCAGAACTGCACCAGCCCCTTCAGCTATAAGAACGTGCTGAAGCTGACCAGCGACGGCAAGAAGTTCAACAACCTGGTGGGCATGCAGCACATCTCCGGGAACCTGGACTCTCCCGAGGGGGGCTTCGACGCCATCATGCAGGTGGCCGTGTGCCGGGTAAGTAGCAGTGTAGCCGTGTGCGTCTTGTTATATAACCCACTTTGAGCTTGTTTTTCTGTTAAGTTGCTTGTTGATTTTTTACGATCTACAAGCTCATAGCTTGTAGATCTGCTATTTTCGAAGAAGAATCGTGAAAGTGTGGCGCAAATCTTTTAATATATGTTCTTTCTGATCGAACATTTTTAACACAAATCTTTGCTTCTGGGGGGTCCCTCCCTGGAACGACATATTTTCAGATGGGGGTCGGCGGCTAAATACATATCATTCTGGGCTTCCTTGACATGGAATAGTTTGAGCACCACTGACATAGAAACATAGGGTTTAACCCTGTGAGAACCACTGACATAGAAACATAGGGTTTTAACCCTGTGAGAACCACTGACATAGAAACATAGGGTTTAACCCTGTGAGCACCACTGACATAGAAACATAGGGTTTAACCCTGTGAGAACCACTGACATAGAAACATAGGGTTTTAACCCTGTGAGCACCACTGACATAGAAACATAGGGTTTTCACCACTGACATAGAAACATAGGGTTTTCACCACTGACATAGAAACATAGGGTTTTCAGAAAACTGTTTAGGATTCTTTTTTAGAATCGGCCTCAGTCCTAAATGGGTTCATTCTCTCACTGGTAAGTAAGGCATGGGAAGAAAATGCCGGCTGGCCCACTAAGTCTAATAAACACATGCAGGTTTATATTCTCACAGTCATGTCTTGCAGCGATATAAAGTTTATGTGGTGATTTGGCGATTATATCAATAAAAAGGATTTTCTTTATGAGGTGGTGGTGTTTACTAGTGGACTTTTATTTGAATGCACTGATAATCAGCTCAACATGTTCACATGGGTTTCTTTCTTTCTTTCTTTCTTTTTATCCAGGTTTTTTTTTTAATCGGATTTATAGCAAACTCTGCTTTATTTGTACAGCTTTAAAGGAAAAACAATAAAGATGAAATGCTATCTTTTACAGTGATTTGTTTTCTTTTCATTGTTTTCCATCCATCAGGAGCAGATAGGCTGGAGGGACGTGACCCGCCTGCTGGTGTTTTCCACCGACGCCGGCTTCCATTTTGCCGGCGACGGCAAGCTGGGCGGAATCGTCCTCCCCAACGATGGGAAATGTCACCTGGAGAACGACATGTACACCATGAGCCACTACTATGTATGTACAGTAATGACATGTACACCATGAGCCACTACTATGTATGTACAGTAATGACATGTACACCATGAGCCACTACTATGTATGTAATGACATGTACACCATGAGCCACTACTATGTATGTACAGTAATGACATGTACACCATGAGCCACTACTATGTATGTACAGTAACGACATGTACACCATGAGCCACTACTATGTATGTACAGTAATGACATGTACACCATGAGCCACTACTATGTATGTACAGTAATGACATGTACACCATGAGCCACTACTATGTATGTACAGTAACGACATGTACACCATGAGCCACTACTATGTATGTACAGTAATGACATGTACACCATGAGCCACTACTATGTATGTACAGTAATGACATGTACACCATGAGCCACTACTATGTATGTACAGTAACGACATGTACACCATGAGCCACTACTATGTATGTACAGTAATGACATGTACACCATGAGCCACTACTATGTATGTACAGTAATGACATGTACACCATGAGCCACTACTATGTATGTACAGTAATGACATGTACACCATGAGCCACTACTATGTATGTACAGTAATGACATGTACACCATGAGCCACTACTATGTATGTACAGTAACGACATGTACACCATGAGCCACTACTATGTATGTACAGTAATGACATGTACACCATGAGCCACTACTATGTATGTACAGTAACGACATGTACACCATGAGCCACTACTATGTATGTAATGACATGTACACCATGAGCCACTACTATGTATGTACAGTAACGACATGTACACCATGAGCCACTACTATGTATGTAATGACATGTACACCATGAGCCACTACTATGTATGTACAGTAATGACATGTACACCATGAGCCACTACTATGTATGTACAGTAACGACATGTACACCATGAGCCACTACTATGTATGTACAGTAACGACATGTACACCATGAGCCACTACTATGTATGTACAGTAATGACATGTACACCATGAGCCACTACTATGTATGTACAGTAATGACATGTACACCATGAGCCACTACTATGTATGTACAGTAACGACATGTACACCATGAGCCACTACTATGTATGTACAGTAATGACATGTACACCATGAGCCACTACTATGTATGTACAGTAATGACATGTACACCATGAGCCACTACTATGTATGTACAGTAATGACATGTACACCATGAGCCACTACTATGTATGTACAGTAATGACATGTACACCATGAGCCACTACTATGTATGTAATGCATGTACACCATGAGCCACTACTATGTATGTACAGTAATGCAACACCACATTCCTCTGCCTGGTGTTTCTTTCCCCCTTTCTAAAAATGTTCACAAATAGCCACGGTACAATTTACATTGTGACGTTTTGTGAGCTTGTATATCTGCTTTTTTTTACCATGTGACACACCGTCCTACGGCGACGTATACATTAGGCATACGTGGGTAACTTAACGAGCTCCATGTGTGAGAAAGTGCTCGGATTGTCTCTTTCCACTGACATTTTGCATCTCTATTTATGGTGAATAATTGTGGCTTTCCTTTCTCTCATTTTAGGATTACCCCTCCATCGCTCATCTGGTTCAGAAGCTGAGCGACAACAACATCCAGACCATCTTTGCCGTCACAGAGGAGTTCCAGCCCGTGTATAAGGTTAGTCCTCCCTCATTCTCTGGATGACAGATTTCCAACTCAATTTGTCATGTTACTCAGTTTCCATTTCTTTCCAAGCAAACTTGTTGTGATGAAGCGTAAAAACAATTCCATTCTGCAAGGACCTTTACTGTTACCTTACCTTTACTGTTACTGTTTACCTTTACTGTTGCTTTCATTATGTTCTTTTCTCGGTTACCGTTGTCTTTGTTGATCATATCTCCTCCTCCATGTTTGAAAGAAGCCCAGTAGTTCCAAACATTTACCTAGACTACCAGCATCTGCTCCTGATTAACAGTAGCATCGCCTCTGCGGCTCTGGCGATTTCCTTCTGCCCTGCTGCTGTTTGTTTTAACCCAACTGGATAACAGAGTTGGATAAAAGTTCCATTGTTTTGTCCACCGTGACTGAAACCTCAATACGGAACAAACACCTCATTATTTCAAATATTAAGCCCATAGTGAATCGTTTTAAATCTATAATAATGGCTTCAGCTTACCAGAGTTTCTTACAACCTCATAGTTACGGGTTTTACAATTCTGTCTGCCGTGCATTTGTGTTCCACAGTTGAAAACAAGAAGCTGACAAAGTATTGTTCTTCCTCGCTCGTGGCTTACAGTTGGTTTCCAGTGATTGCAGGATTCCGCTGACATACATTTGCACTGATGTATATTTTCTCTGCGTAGGAGCTGAAAAATCTGATTCCAAAGTCTGCAGTGGGAACGCTGTCTGCCAACTCTAGCAATGTGATCAAACTCATCGTTGACGCCTACAACGTAAGTACAGTATTACTGTAGAATAGATTCACTGTCAATCACTGCCTTTCACTATGACTTATGCACTATTATCTAAATCGTTAAAGCATTAGCATTCGCAATGTATTTGCGAGGGATTACAATCATTCAAACTATTTTGAAACATGTATTCATGCTCAGTGCTGGGCTTAATCCACTTGTGGATTGTGGCCTGTCTAAACAAAGCTACCAGCTGACATTCCGTGCAGCGCTGTGATAACATGTTATGTCCGTGTTTTTGTCAGTCACTCTCATCGGAGGTCATCCTGGAGAACAGCAAGCTGCCAGAGGGAGTGACCATAGCGTATACGTCCCGCTGCAAGACCGGAGTGGTCAGCGACGGTGAAAACGGCCGCAAGTGTTCTAACATCTCCATTGGCGATGAGGTGGGGGACTGAAGGGAGAGATTTCCTTCTTGTTATATTCGATTAAATTTTGTTTTTTTAAATCACGACTGAAATGGAAGTGACATTCCAATTCCCAAAATGTACAAAACATATCTAGAATTCCTCATCTGCATTTTATTTCAGTACAGTGTGAAAATAAACTTTTTCAACAAAGGAAGTCCAACATAGTGGACTTTTTTTTGCATTGATTTAATTATTCAAAGTTTAAATAACGTTGAAAGCACATAATTGATTTAAAAAGCAAATTAAGCTTTCATGCTGACGGGAATATGGTGCCAGAGAATAATTCGAAGGTGAATTTAACATCTGAAAGTTTGAATTAAAAAAACGGTGGCATGCTATGCTTCATGTGTGTAGATCATAGTCAATGGGCTCAACATGAAAGAATCACCTTTGGGGATTTTACACAAGGACCCAGCGTTTGATCTGTCTGTCTGACTGGTTGCTTCCTCTCTCCCTTCACTGCTAGGTGATGTTCACTGTGACTGTGACTGCTATGGGCTGCCCCAAGCAGGGCAAGTCTGAAGTCATTAAGATCAAACCGCTGGGCTTCACGGAGGAGGTGGAGATCACGTTGAACTTCATCTGCGAGTGTGAATGTCACAAGGACGGTGTCCCGAACAGTCCGGTCTGCCACATGGGAAATGGAACATACGAATGTGGTGCCTGCAAGTGAGTTCCTGTCTTGGAAGCAGGGACCATTTGGTTGCCCTACTCGTAGGATATTTGTGCTGCCCCCCCCCCCTCACGACGAGAGCGCTAATATTCCTCATCCAGATCGGCTTTTTTAGCTATTTGTGAGGACGCACACACGGCCGCTCTGTATTATGCGGCGGAGCCACAGAGAATCTTTTGTTATTTTGAGGGTCGGCTTGGCACTTTTTGGCACATTTTGTTGCCCCCCTCTGCGTGTTGCCCTACTCGCAGTGCGTATTGCGCGAGCGACAGCACTGCTTGGAAGAGTCCTTGTGCATTTCATTAATTATCATGTACTATAATACAAGGTGAGGACAGTTCATTTTTCTTGCAGATACACAAAAGTGGTTTAGAGTGCCTTTACATAAGGCACAACAAGAAAGAGAAATAAATCATAGCCTAATAAATAAAATGGAGAAACAGAAAATAGCAAAAAGTGGTGTTTTGTTGAAGTATCTCGTAATGTATCCTTCTGTTAATCCACCATGTGGAAAATGCCCGTGATACCATTACTGGTTTTGTGTTTCAAAAACACTTATGTCCCCAGATCATAGGGCTCTCAGACCGTGGGATTTCCCCAAAACTCTCCGGACAGAGCTTATGTTTTTTCCAGATACCAATAGTCCATACATTCCATGAATTTACTCAAATCATGTCAAATGTAGCCAAACAAAATATGCTAGTGTCCCCCTGAACTCTAAATGAACGGCCGTGTTGAAGTTATAAACTCATTTTGTCTTTAGCGCTTCCTCTTGATGTTTTGTTTTTAAATCTGGGATCAGTTAGTAGACCGGTCTTTGATGACCTGATACTGCTCCAGGTTCATAATGTAAAAGCAAGTCTGAGGTGTAGCTTGGCCTTAATACAGTACAGTGAATGATTTCAAGGCAACCAGCAATATTTTAAGTGTTTAACTCACTGGAAGTCAGATATCTGTGTGTGTTCAGCTTTCTTAGTTCTAGTTATAACTAGCAGGCAGCTGCATTCTGAATGAGCTCAAGATTTCAGATTTGTTTTGTTTTTGGTGGGAGACCTGAGAGACGACCACCAGATAATGTTTGTCTAACTCCTGTTTAGATTTGAACCCTTAATTCCAGCAATATTAGGCTGTCTAATAGGCTGACGTCATTGACTTTTTATTTTTTGATACTATATAGCTTTTTGTCCTAACTTTTGTCACATTTGCCATTGAGAATGAAAGGAGAATTTTCGTCATATGTATCTGTGCAAATGTTACGTCATGATCATCCCCTCACTTCACACAGCTGTGGTTTTTATAATATAATTATAAAATCTAATTACTGGGGGGGCGTCTTCTCACCTCGCCCAGGATTACATTAGAGATTATTAGACAATAAGACAGTGACACTGGGTGAAAAGAAAATGGGTTACAGAAATCGTGGGATAAAAACACCTGAGTGTGTTCATCACGTGTGTTCATCACGGGCGGTGGTGGCTCAGGGGTAGAGTGCCTGGATGATAACCGTAAGGTTGCCAGTTCGAACCCGGGCTCCCCCAGAGTTACTGTCGAAGTGTCCTTGAGCAAGACACTGAACCCCTAATTGCTCCCGATGTGCTAGTTGGTGCCTTGCATGGTTTCCGCTGCCATCGGTGTATGAATGGGTGTGTGAATGGGTGAATGTAATGCACAATCTCTGTAAAGCGCCTTGGATAAAGGCGCTATATAAATGCACCATTTACCATTTACCATTTTTCATCAGTAAGAAGAACCTGAGTTGATGGAATCCCATGAGTGATAATAAAGCACTGTCACTGTCAAGTCTGTAGCGAATGTGAGGTTGATCGTCTTCAACCTCATCCGTCCTTCAGGTGCAACGAAGGACGTGTGGGCCGACAGTGCGAGTGCAGCAGCAACGACGTGCCCACCGAGGACATGGACAAGGCGTGCCGCAGGGACAACGGCACCGACATCTGCAGCAACAACGGAGACTGCATCTGCGGTAACTGCGAGTGCAAGAAGAGGAACAACCACCCCGACGAGCGCTACACCGGCAAGTACTGCGAGTGCGACAACTTCAACTGTGACCGCGCCGGGAACAAGCTGTGCGGAGGTGAGCATGACAAGCGGGATGTACCTTAAACACTGTACTTAGTTGACCTTATCCCCTTGGGCCCTATATTCCTATCTGCCTGTATTCTACACTAAATATCTTAATTATAAAAAATATATGTATTTATCTAAATCTATTAGAACAATGTGTCGTGTTGCAATGCGCTGTGGGCTTGTAAATCTGATATTTTTGCTGTATGTTCGCCCCCCAGACTAGGAAACTGCTTGGCGTCACTAAGTTGGTGTTTAACACAAATTAATTGCATAGATGCAGAGATGCACTACTGTGTCTGAATCATGTGATGGCAATTAGATTTACCACAAATGTTGAGAATGCATGTTGTTTGGAAAGATGCTAGTTTCATTGTTTGCCTTGTATCCTATAGTTTCTTTGAGGCACATTGTTCTCTCTGCACTCTACTTGGTGACTATTTTCCTCGTTTGTTGGCTAGGGTTCATGTAGCCTGGGCACCATTTCATTTGGGTATATGATCCTGTCGGGAGCGGATGATATCGTTGCGTCATGTTGTAGTATTGTTTTGTAGTCGACAGGCAGGAACAACAGGCGGCAACTTCCTTTTCCCTCAAACCGATTTTTCTCAATAAAAGCTACAGGCTACGAGAGCTTTTATTGAGAAGTTGTCGCCTGTTGTTCCTGCCTGTCGACTACAAAACAATACTACAACATGACGTAACGATATCATCCGCCAGGATCATACAGACTTTTGAAACAGAGACCAGGCTTTCCTCCGAGGTGGTGGAAAGCCTGGTAAGGCGAGGTTAGGGTTCATGTTTACTCTGCTTATAACGGTCTCGCACTCGCTCCGGATAAGCACGTCTGCTAAATACCTTTTCATTCCAAATGTTATTGAAAATGTGTGGTTTCTGAATGGAACTAACTGGAAAGCACCTTGTTTGATGACTTTCCCTTGCGTCCAGGGCACGGACGCTGTGAATGCAGAGTGTGTATGTGCGACCCCATGTGGACTGGGAGTGCCTGTGACTGCTCACTAGACACGAGCACCTGCATGGCGAGCAACCAGGCCATCTGTAACGGCAGAGGAACCTGCGATTGTGGAACCTGCAAGTGTTCCGACGCCAAGTTCCAGGGCCCCACCTGTGAGGCCTGCCCTACCTGTCCCACAGTGTGCCCTGAACACAAGTGAGTGAGCGAGCCGTTTTCACGTGTCTCACCAATGTGCCATTAGGGATGGGTATTATAACCCATTCTGACCTGAGATCAGATTCATACGAGGTTTCCACTGGACACACACTGGTCTGATTAACCCATTCAGGGTGTTTTTCAGCATTATGTTATACTTTAGCTATTGAAAAAGAGCAGATCTACAAGCTCATAGCGCTGCTGGAACAACACATTTTGTCCCTGGAACAACACATTTTCAGATGGGGGTCGGCGGCCAATGACATGAAATATTGAGCACCACTGATATTGAATAGGTATAGACATACTGTAGGTATTTCAGAAAACTGTAATGGTTTAGAATACATTTTTCAGGTCATCAGGTCTAAATGGGTTAAAAACAAAACCGAAATTAAAATTATGTTGATCCTACAAAGTATCAAAAAGATATATCTCCATTAAGCACAGAGTTTTGGCTTATTTTGGAAACAAAAATATATAATCATCATCATCCTCTGTAGACATTTTTAAAGCTCAGCTCAAGACCCACTTCTACAACATTGCCTTTAATTGATCTTGTATTTTTTATTTTTCATGTCCTCACTGTACTGCATTACTGCTTGTTTTTTAATGTCGTTGCCTTGCTTTTCTTTTATTCTCCATTGTTCTGTAAAGCACTTTGAGCTGCATTTCATGTCATGAAAGGTGCTACAAATAAAGTTTTATTATTATTATTATCATAATGAATGCTAATGTAGAAAGATGTGATTACACTCAAGAAGCAAAGTTTTGGCACCAAAGCACACCGCCACCGCCAGTAACAATATTCCCCTCTGCAGGGAGTGCGTCCAGTGTCGGGCGTTCGGCACAGGTGAGAAGAAGGACGTATGCGAGAAAGAGTGCAGCTACTTCAACCTGATCAAGGTGAAGGACCGGGACAAGCTGCCCCAGCCCAACACCGCCTCCTACCCACTGATGCACTGCAAGGAGAGAGACGCCAATGACTGCTGGTTCTACTTCACCTTCGCCGTGGTCAACAACACGCTGAAAGAGGTCCATGTGGTAGAAACACTGGGTGAGCAACAACATGGAGAAAGTTATGTCCAAAGAAATAACAGGAGTATAACCAGGTGCTCACAGGAGATAAAAAGATGACTATTAGTAAAAGGTGCTAGCTCACACGGCTCAAACAGGATCAAGACATAGAAAAAACAGCAGGTGGTCAAAGGTTAAAAACTGGAATAGCCTTTATTTAATTAAATTCATGTTTCGAACCATGCAAGGTCTTCATTAGGGCGAAAATGAAGAACTTGCATGGTCGAAACATGTTGGCAGTTGCCTTTTAAAGGTATATTCAGTGATTTCACTCAAAAGACCTTAGGTTTCGTTTTTGGCTGTGGGACCCAGCCTTTCGTCCAATCAGGATAGAGAGTCAAAAACGAAACCTAAGGTTTTTTGACCCCCAGGGGTTAACTGGGGACAGGGAGAAACTCCTTATATGGCCAGCACACTCTATAGTAGGGAGGATTATCACAACAAAACAAAAAAAGAAGTGATATTTGAATTAAGTGAAATCACTGAATATACCTTTAATTAACCCGTTCTGACCGGGCACCCATTTTGGTGTCAGCATCATGTTATGCTTTAGCTATTTAAAAATAGCAGATCTACAAGCTCATATCGCGCCACCGAGTGGCGCGATACGAGCTTGTAGGTCTGCTATTTTTGAGAAATCAAAGAGCGACTGACATTTTTAGAATCTGATCTCAGTTCAGAATGGGTTCATCAGACCAGTGTGTGTCCAGTGGAAACCTCGTATGAATCTGATCTCAGGTCAGAATGGGTTAATTAAATAAAGGCTATTCCTCTTTTCATCAGTTCCGTCATACGTATTGTTTATAGCGTTTTTTTACTGTCTTTCAGACTGCCCCGCCGGCCCGGACATCATCCCCATCGTGGCGGGCGTGGTGGCCGGCATCGTCCTGATCGGACTGGCCCTTCTGCTGATCTGGAAGCTGCTCATGATCATCCACGACAGGAGAGAGTTTGCCAAGTTTGAGAAGGAGAAGATGAATGCTAAATGGGACACGGTGAGTGAAAAGAAAAACCCCCACAGCCAATAGCTAACAATAACTGGGAAAGATGAGCATTTAGGGGACATTTGTGTTTGTGGGGCTTTTGGCAACATGTTGCATTCTCCAAATGTTGAGTAATTGAGATGTGGAAAACAGGTGTGTTCTGCTGTGCAGTACGGAGACGAGCTACTGGAGAACTGTGTTTTCACAGTTCGGAGACGAGCTACTGAAGAACTGTGTTTTCACAGTAGCCGATGAGATGTGATGGGAATACCAGACCTGTTGATAACCTTCTTTTTCTACTGTCTCACAGCTGTGTAAATAAATTGAATGATTTACTTGAAAAAAATGGAGACTCTCTGGAACTTTTGGGGGAATGTCACCCTAAACATAATACCCCCCCCCCCCTTCCATCTCTGTTAGCCAGCATCAATATGAACATACAGTAACCTCCTTTTTCTGTATTACTACTGATTTTTATTTTATTTTTTGTATTTTGGCTCCACCTAGTGGAAGGTGTTGGATAATTCATGGAATTGTTATACTGTGCTGTAAATCGGGTACTCTACTGGTGTTTTTGACACAGGTGATATCAAAGGAATGTTTGGGCATATAGACACCTCATTTTGTAGATCTGTTTTCTTAGGAAAAGGCAGATATTTTATGTCGGTCTATAGTGTTGCCAATATTTGTAGAAAGGGAGAGCTCGGAACATATTCACAGTAGAGTAGACACATTAAAATCCAACCGTGGAGTCACTGTTTGTCCTCATTTCAAATATTTCCTTCTCTGTCTTTCGCACGTGTTTACCATTATGCCTTTTCTCCATCTCTCTTATTATTTAGCCTTTTCTTTGTCTGTTAGCTGTACTTATGTTGTTTTATTTCCCAACTGTCTGCCTGTAGCAAGAGAACCCCATATACAAGAGTCCTATCAATAAGTTCCAGAACCCAAACTATGGACGTAAAGCTGGCGTCCTATAAGTTTGTATTAATTTCCTCTCTGCTTGTATTGTCTGACTGCATGGGCTTTCTTTTTGTACGCATCTCCTTTTTCACTCTTAATCTCACTTTTCTGTGTTTTGTTCCACCTGTACCTCTATCTATACTACAAGTGGGCGAACAATAGGCAGGTACACACAGTATGAGTCATAGTTGGTTGGAGAAAATGCATGAGCGTGCTGTGATAGAGAATAGTTACAGGTCACAAAACATGTACAGGGTTTGAAAATATTAACCACTTAAAGTTACTATATACTTCAATGACCGTTGTCCCTCAGGGGTCTATACTAGGCCCCCTCCTTTTATCCCTGATTCCCTATACACCAAATCTCTTCTGCCAAAGTAGGGTGTCTATAAGCTCACGGCGTGTTGCATTGTAAGCTTGTAGATCTAATATGTTCAGCAATTATTCATCTATTATGACGTATCCATAAAAGAAACACTAGGGTTCATGTGGTTAATAGTAAAAAACCTTGCCCTGCAAGTATGTTGTCTTATGAAATCAGTGTGAGGTTCCTGTTATACGTAACTTCTGGGAGTTTGGCTCATTATTAAAATAGCATGTTGTGATGTGATGTATTGACTCAAGTGCTCTCTGTCCGAGGTAAAGGGTCACAAATTTTGCATTTGTGTCAAAGTGGATATCTGGATTTTGCAGTGGTTTTTCTATTGTCTTACCTGCGATGCACTGAAAATGTCAACACATGCACTTGTGTGAGCGAGACTCACACTTTCTTTGTTTTGTCTTTTTCAGGGTGAGAACCCAATCTACAAGAGTGCTGTTACGACTGTGGTCAATCCCAAATATGAAGGCAAATGATGGCTCTCCTTGTTTGCAAGAACATTGTCAACAAGCATTTGAGAAAATGACACTATATAGATCTGATGGCATGAGAGGAAGGTGTGGTAGAGCCTCCAGTGTGTCCTTCATCACTAGGAACGTGTGACAGCTTCTTCTTCCTCACAGTATGTCCTCCATGAGGGGAACATGTGCTAGATCCGACAGTATGTCCATCACGTCACATCAGTATTAATAACAATTTGGCCACTGCACCATTTATTTTTAATAACAATTTATCATTGCTTTCTTTCTCATTGTATTTTAAATGTACAGTATATGTGTATATATATGTTAAAGTTGCATATTTGCTAGAGATGATGGAATTAAGGTGTGTTTTTTCCTGCCACAGGACTGGTATGGGTATTTTTCTTGTATCAACACAATGTGTAGACTATGGATGTATGATGGACAAGTATCTATTTCTCTTTCTTTCTCACTGTCACAATTTCTCTCTCACTATCATGTTCTCTCTCTGTTACTTACATTTATCTCGTCCTCTCCAGATACTACTCTTACTTTCTCTGTGCACTGATGTCTTGTATATTTCCAAGAGGACCTGAGTTAAACACATAGTTTGTCACACACAGCACATTATACATGGTAATGATATATTGATATGTGTATATGTAGGGCAAATACAAACAAAAATGTTGAACAATGTTGAACATTCAATGAAGGTCAGTAGATTACATTGTGGTAGATAGCATTATCAAGTTAGTTGTGGCTTGCAAAAGTGCAAAATTCACATTGGTAATATTATATTAATAAATATTTCAAAAAGTATTTCTTGCACTCTTAAGATGCGTTCGGAAGTACGCTCTGAGCTCTCTTGTTGTTCTTAAATTCAGAGTGCATCTTCATGTAACAAAACAGGTCATATTTTGTATACATGGACGGGATGAATTGAATGAATATTAGAAGATCAAAATGGAAACGTAAGTTCATTAGCATCTCCTCTGAACGTGACGTATACAAATTAACTGATCATCAAAACCAGGGCACTCTGAAATTGGAGTAGATTCTCAGAATGTATTTCTGAACACAACCTTATGAAGTACTGCTCTCCTTCCCGAAGGACAGAGACAGAGTAAATCAATGGTCCATATTAAAAGCATAAAATTGTTTTTATTTTTTTAGTATTCAGATACTATCACAAAGGGATTGTATACCACTTGTTTTTAAAGGTCAAAGTGTGGCCGTGTTGAACAATCAAATGATTTGTATTGTTATGATTATGAAATGAAATTAAGGTACAACTAAAATGCAATGATCATTTTATTCTACATTCTCAGGTCCTACTCTGTGCTCATGTCAAGTAAGCCAAATATATTGTCTTGTTTTTTTTGTGCTTGTCTTTTTGTCAGCTTACGTTGCAAATTGTGAACATGTTATGAACTCACACTTGTGTATGTCAGTAGAAAGTTGTTTGTTTGTTTAATCTTTTTTTTTTTAGATTGCCCAACTGAATTGAAGAATATGAGTATCACTTGAATGACATCTAGTACAGTATGCCCCTGAGATGCCACACAAAGGCCGTATGGTTTTCAAAGTGCCTTTTATTTCAATATTATATGTTCTCCTCTACCAAATTTATTTATTAAATAAAGTACAGAAAATGTGAGTGAAACTTGTAAGCTTGAATTTATTTTAATAACCCTTAAGTTAAACACTTTCATTTTTCATTATCATACTCAATACTAATTAAATATATTTAGGCCTGGCCTAAATTTATTTATTTATAATTGCCTACATTTTAGTAATCTGTTCCGATTCTGTTGCCCCTGTTAAGCCAGATAGGAATTCTGCGGGAATAAATATGAAATGTTAGTTTGCTGTTGCCTCCCACAATTTTCTTCATAGCATTCAGAGATTGTGGACATTTGGAATAGTTGTCTGGCTACATGAGACTAGCTGTAGCCTGTAGCACACAACACAAGACACTCTGGGGTCTAGATTTACATGTGTCCAAAAATAATGCTCACAATGCAGGCTTCACTTCTTATTTTATGGGGGTTAAGTTAAGTTAGGGTATATTTTTTGGAGATATATATTTTTTTGTTAACACATTCTGATAGTAATCATATAATAGTGTCTGTTACAGTAGGCTAATGGTCTCCCTGTCTCTCCAGCTCATTAATAGAAGAGAAAATACATTTTCAGTACCCAGCTTCAGCTTCATTGTCCCAGTAAATGTATTTGTGTCATCATCATCACCTCCAATTGAATTATTTATTATTATCATTTATTAATGTATTATTTTTTTTACTTTTAAGCTGTTTGCTGACGGAGTTCTCTATCCTGATTGGATAAAATTGGTATCCTGACCTGGCTGAAAATGCTTTCTTAGTATTGAATTTCGTTTTGTTATGTCATCATGCCATGCAGCAAACTGTTTACATGCATGGCATGATGACATAATAAGTTACATTATAAATATGTAATCAACTCATTCAATACGTCACGCTGCCTCGTGTCATTGTGTACTCCGTCACTTGTCAAAAAAGAACAGATCTACAAGCTGACATGACTCAAATCTATGCGCAATCTAACCGTGACACAGTTTGTAGATCTGTTCTTATTTTGGCAAGCAAGCAAGCGACCCAGGAAGTCGACGGAATATCGCGAGAGAGAGAGAGTGGAAGTGGGGCATATACAACACTGTAAACAGCAGCAGCAGTTTATCTTTTTGTCTGTTTGATCTAAAAGAGCTAAAAACACACAAACAGCTACTGCACTACAACAACATAAGGGAACATGGAGGACGACATATTAACAACGTTGAAAATACTAATAATCGGAGAGAGCGGCGTTGGAAAGTCCAGGTAAACAAACGAAGAAAGCTGATGTCGTACGTGGCTGTTTATGGCTAAAGTTAGCGTTAGCTTAGTGGCTAAACTAAAGGCTCGTTTATATTTCGTCGCACGTCCGGCCCGTCCGACAAGACAAGATACGAGAAACGACGTGGTGACTTTTCAACTAAGTGGAATTGAAAGAAAAAACGTTTCGGCAGAAAGAAACGCGTGTGTATTTTTGGAGAGCGACCATCAAAAACGTTAACATATTAAGCTCGTCGTGGTGGTGATGATAACACAGCTATGACGTCACATTATGTTGCAATCCATTGGAGTTGTTTTTCTTTTGTTGTCAAAGTGTTCAGAGGTTCTGATCGATGGCCGTCACACATCTCTGCCTCGTTGCTGCTGTTAGATTCTGGTGCAGGCAGGAGGTGACAAATTATCAGTGGCGTGCACAGATATACACTAGGGGGTGCTAGAGCACCCCCTGCCCTTTTTGGCAATGTGCTCTTAAAAAAAAAAGGTTTATTTTTTTTCTTAATTTGTAGCGTGTGGACCATGGTGACATTGATCAAATCTTGATAAAAAACGCTTCTACTATATTAGTTAGGCCCCCCACAATCTAAAGATATATGTTTCTATGTCAGTGCACTACTGGTTCTTCGATAAATAAATAAAATAGCAGACCTACAAGCTCGTAGCACGCCACTCGGTGGCGCTATGAGCTTGTAGATCTGCTATTTTTCAATAGCTAAAATGTGCTGCACAAGGTGCCCTTTTTTCACTTGAGCACCTGCCCCTCTAAATGTCTGTGCACGCCACTGCAAATTATAGTCCGAATCTCAGATGGTAGAATGTGGTGATGGTGGATACACATTATTTCCCTTTTTGGCTAGTGTATAGCCCCATATGTGCCCTCTCTCTCCCTACGCTCATTCTGTAGCTCCGAGATGAGGTCACACACTGGGCCCCTCCCACCGCGTTTCAGAAACGGCACAAGTTTCCACAATAAGTGTTTCTTATCCTTACCACACCATTAATCCAAAACGTGTAGGGCCCATGTAGGTTTACACTAATTCAAACTTAGGATCGGTCCAGAAAATCCAACTCACCATTTGAACTGAGCCTTTACGTCCCGTCTTTTGTCAGTCGCTTCCATGTTTATCAAGGAAGTTGAAAAGCTTTAGCGCCTTCCCGGCACCTCCCCTGGTCGAACATTTCCAACTGACTTCAGTTCACTCGACATGCACGCGCACACGCACACTTCCTCGATAAACATGGAAGCGACTGACAAAAGACGGGACGTAAGGGCTCAGTTCAAATGGTGAGTTGGATTTTCTGGGCCGATCCTAAGTTTGAATTAGTGTAAACCTTCATCGGCGGCCCTACACGTTTTGGATTAATGGTGTGGTAAGGATAAGAAACTATGTTTGCGGAAACTTGTTCCGTTTCTGAAACGCGGTGGGAGGGGCCCAGTGTGTGACCTCATCTCGGAGCTACAGAATGAGCGTAGGGAGAGAGAGGGCACATATGGGGCTAGCTAGTATATAGAAGTGTATATTTGTACGTCTCTAAATGTTACAACACGGATAGCAAGAAAGCAGTTCTGAACCCTAGGCCTGTTCTTCTCCAGCAATACAATAAGATCATGATCTCTAGCCTACATTTTAAGTCAAGTGGGAAAAGGCAGTCTCAGAGGAATGTTGTGGGTGTTGCCTGTGTGTGTTACAGGGTCAGGCTATTTGAAATTGAAAGAGCACCACTACTAAGTTTCAAGTGTCAGCAGTTTGGATATGTAACATATGTTGTAGGGGAAACAGAAGTTAGATGTGGGAAGGACAAGCTATAGGTGTTTGCATTGTTGTAGTGGTTCAGCTCAATGACCAATAATAGTGACGGAGGTGAAGGTGAACAGAATCAGAGATGAAACGAGGATACTGTTACAGCCAATGAGATGGATAAGAGACCATTTTAGTCAAGTGGGAAAAGGCAGTCTCTCTGAGGAGTGTGGGTGTTGCCAAAAATGTGTTGGCGTTGTCAAAGCTAATAATACTCAAATCGGAGTAGAACCACCAATCAGTCTCACCGTTAGACTTGCATTTACAGACCATGCTGGCATGCTGTATCACTATGTCAATTTCAACGTCATGTTGTAGTTTGTGCCACTGCCGGACCACAGCTTACTGAACCCAGCTTGTTGGTCTGTCTCTTAACACCCATGCCTGCAGTCTTCTCTAGACTGCATGAAAGTATGCTTTAAGGTGAGCCGTACCTTGAGAATTGAACCATCACATTGAAGACTGGCATCGGGTTTACTGTGGCCGCCCAGAACCGTAAAACATGCGCTAAAGATACTGAGCCATCCAGTGCTTGCATTATAACAGTAATTTGACTGGTGGAACTTGGTTAAAACGTACTATGATTTTCAAGGCAAGGCATCCACTTGACTGTTTCGTCCATCTGCTGTCAATATCACAGTGTAGACCTAAATCAGGGGTTGATGTCTCAGAGACGCTTGCCCGTCCGCTAAGTACAGCTCATGTTCTTTTTTTTATATATATATTATTTTTTATCCCACGATTGTAACCCATTTTTCACCCCTGTGTCTAATGTGATCCTGGGCTTCTCACACCCTCCGCCAACCTGGGGAGAGCAATGGACTTGAACTCATGCTTTCTTCATGCATGAGTGTCCAAGTTGCTCCTTTACACCTGACAGGAGGGAGTTTCCCTGGTTGGACGTAGCCCGGCTGGTCAGGGGGAGGCAGTTTAGAGACCAGGATTACTGCATGTTTTTTGTGAGGGTACCACTACCTACCCTAGGGGACACGGGGAGAACATGCAAACTCCACACAGAAAGGCCCCCAGAAAGGTCATGTTCTACTTGCCTAAAGTTCATGCCCACTTGCCCCGAAAGTATAAAATAATAGGTAAATAGTCAATAATAATAGGTAAAATTTGGATTTCCATTCAATTTACCCTACATATCATAGCCTGGGTTCAAGCTTGATTCGCTGCATTCCGTGTTTTGCATTGTCGAGACAAAACAGATTCACGAAACGCAGCGAATCAGGCTACATATCTATGAATGACTATGGGTGCACACTTGTTATTTTAAGTATAGCAACAGTGAAAACATCACATTATAGGTAAACATTGCTCATTGGGCAGGGGGGGCTCCTCGCTTTGCGAGGCATTGTGAGCTATTCCATCTATAGTTAGTTACCTTGGCTTGTGGTGGATTTTTAAGGCTTGTATCAGAAATTGTATCAGAAATTGTAGCTTCAGTATAACAAACAATGTTGATCTTGGACTTATTTTGTGCTGCACCAGCCTGTGATACTACTCACTAGTCTAAGTATAGAACATTTGAAAATAAATATATTTTCACTATTGTGATGCAAAGCGTTGCGAGCTGTGCTCTGTGATTGACTCGTCTGTTATTATTAGGCCAACCACTACCAATTCTGCACCTCATAACTCTGCCGAAGCCTTCGTCACACAACCTTTTTCACTGAATGACTACTAGCCCAGATTTAAACCCATGAAGCTAAGTTGGCCAAGAATGGATTTGATTTCAATACTTGGTGTTCTTAATGCCAGAGAGGCCCTCAGGAATGAATGTTTCCTCAATATCAGTGTCTTCTACGTCTGTTTTCATCCCACTCTTGGTTCTTATATATATTTCGTAGTAGAACCAAAGATACCTTTTCATAATAGTGAGAATGCATACATTGTGGGCCTAGTTTAGTCTTAGTTTATTTCTTTTTTTCTTGCAGCGGTGGCGAATACTGTGACAGCAGTCACAGCAGCATATCATCACTAATCTATTTATTAAATAGTAATACAGAGGAAGCACTGTGTGTAGTGTACTAATAATATACCATAACGCAGCACTCAGACATGGACTCTTTAAGACTTTCTGAAGCCAGTTTAACTGTAGTCCAGTACAGTTTATTGAGGCCATGTGGAGCCAAATATAAAGGCTGAGCATTTCCATCTTAATTTCATTGTACAGTAGACTTAATAGTAACTGTTAGTAATACATCAGCAACATACACAATAGGCTACTCTTTAACCCATTTTGGTGTTTTAAGCATTATGTTATACTTAAAAAAATATCAGATCTACAAGCTCATAGCGTGGCACCGAGTGCCGCAATACGAGCTTGTAGATCTGCTATTTTTTGAAAAATCGTGAAAATGTGTTGCAAATCTTTGAATAATTATATATTCTTTCACTGCATTTTTAACTCAAATATTTGCTTCTGGGAGGTCCCTGGAACTACATATTTTCAGATAGGGGATGGGGGTCCGCAGCCAAACACAGATAATTCTGGTGATCCTTGACATGAAAAAGGTTGAGCACCAACTGACATAGAAACATGAGGATTTTGAAGACATTTTGTAGAATCTAGTGCCAGGTCTAAATGGGTTCCCCGACACACACACACACACACACACACACACACACACACACACACACACACACACACACACACACACACACACACACAATGTGGACCAAGGCTCTCAAATCCTCAACAAGATTGTCTACATGGCAAGGAACTCGCAGTCAGATCTCATTTTACCTTCATAAATGACCCGTACAGAATGCACCATTGCATTTGGCCGTGTGCACAACGTAGCTCATTGACTATGTAAAACTTCAAAGTTCAAAACGGCGAATGCACAGCGCTCCCATCATCGCCCTTGATGGGCCATGGAGAAAGTACAAACGTTGTGCCAGTGGCTTGGTTTCAGGGGAGGAATGAGAGGGTGTATCCATCTCATCATCATTGCAGTGATTAAGGCCTTTGCACTTGATTAGTCACACAGTGAGCAAGTGAAGCCTGTCCTCCTGACCAAGTTGAAGCACTGATGTCATCTCAGTCTGGAGCTCCGAGCTCCCGCCTGGGACTGATACTGTAACTGTATGTTAGGGAATGTGATCGATAAGGAGACGGCGATGACATGGAGAGGTTTTGTTATTTGTCTGGTTATATGATGAAATTAAAGGTTATTAAAGGTGGTAAGTGATATTACTTTGTTAAAATAATAGCTCCACTTTCCCCCATAGTAATCATTGAGTTTGTTCAGTAACAGGGATCTCCTCATCCTCACTCCACATTCAGTGAGGAGGAGAGATAATTCATACCTGATAATGCATAAACAAGTGAAATTGGAAATGATTAATTTAAAAAATGAAAATAAAATAGACCCTTGTTACTGAGCAAACACTATAGCTATGATTACTATCCTAATATAGACTAGAGCTTACTGTAAATGTTTGAACAACATTTAATGCTGATGAACCAGAACAACAGTAATTGTACTCCTATCAGGTACCTGTACTCAGGATGTAATGATAAATAAACCATGTGATGTTTATACTTTATACCGCACGCCTGTGGCGAAATGTGTTACATAAACAAAGACTGAGTCACACCTGCTCAGTCTGTGAATAATTGATTTTCTTAACCCATTCTGACCTGAGATCAGATTCATACGAGGTTTCCACTGGACACACATTGGTCTGATTGACCCATTCTGACCTGAGATCAGATTCTAAAAAATGTCAGTCGTTCTTCGATTTTTCAAAAATAGCAGACCTACAAGCTCATAGCGCGCCACTCGGTGGCGCGCTATGAGCTTGTAGATCTGCTATTTTTCAATAGCTAAAGCATAACATGATGCCAACACCAAAATGGGTGCCCGGTCAGAATGGGTTAAAGGTATTATGACATTATTTATAACATAATTTTAACAACATTAAAAGTCTTGGCCATGGTCCTTCAAACGTGTCTAAAAAGTTTGAACACTCAACTCCACTCCAGTATTTCTTGCCAGGAGTTTTTGTGTATGTGTAATCTGCATCCTGAGAAGGCATGGAAAAACACATTATTTTAGCCTGTAGATGTCGGTAATTCCCCCTTTCCTGTCAACCCAAGATGCGCTTCTTTGACAACTTGGTAGGAACGTCACCGTCAAAAATAAAAGAGTCTTCATCTAGGCCAGTTGGTATCCAGTGTAAGGACTTGTGTTGATTGACACAGCCAACAACAGCAGATTGATTTTTCTCTAGAAGCCATTATTAGTAAGTATTACAAAGAAACAAAGTCGCGGTCACAATGAGGAAGCAGGGAGGAGAGGCACTAGGGGGAGGAGAGGAGAGGAGAGGGGCGGAGAAGAGAGGGTAGGCAGGGAGCAGAGGGGAGGGGGCGGAGGTTTAGCGGAGATCTACGTATATTACTGCCGTCCAACCCGATGAGACATTTTTGCATAATTATTCACAAAAGTCCAGAAAGCAGAGAATACACTGAATGTTCAAACTTCGTTTTTTTTGGTGACATTGATGTCAAGAAAAGCCAAAAAATCTACAAAAATGTGTTTTAAATGTCACAATCCCTTTAAGAGTAAAAGTTGTTACAGTTGAATAATTCTCGCCCCTTTCCATCTGTCACCAGCCTCCTCTTAAGATTCACAGATGACACGTTTGATGAAGAGCAAGCCGCGACAATAGGTGAGTGACAGAGATGAGTCCCTTATATCAATATCAACCTTTCTCTTGAAGGCAGACAGACATTTAACCTATCTGGTGTAACAGGCCTGTAGAGTTGCAGCTGTCACCGTTCTAGATCTGATGTGAAAAGCATTTGAAAAGGTGACATGTTGCGTTTGGGTTAAGAATATCTTAAATCTTACAATGCAAAATGCTGTATGAGTGAGTGACTATAATTCTAATACTGTGTTTCTGCTGATTCAATAACGCCACTATGAATCAATTGAATGTGTAAACCAACACGTCTTTTCATATCGGGGTCCCTATTATCTGGACTCATTTGAAATGGCCTAATAAAAGTAAAAAGTTTGAAAAGGCTATGAAAACTATTTGCACATTGTGAGACATTGTGAATGTCCACTCCTCTGCCCAACCGATGTAGCTTAGCAAGCACTGTGTACTCTCATTTGTACACATTTTTCCAATGTCGTATTTCTCAAATCAATACTGCGAAGCTGGCAGCAGGCATCACAGGTATCTTACTATCCAAGCAGATTTAATATTCTTTCATAATCACACCACTCCGGCTATATTACGTTGTTTAATTTGAACTGACACATGAGTCCATCTGTTCTTGTAGTTAAATGGAAACCTGTCACAGATAAAGGTGCAAATTGCAGCCACACAAAAGGTTGTCCGTCTGACTGCCTAGTGTCTGGACGTCTGCTAAGAGAAGACGCCGTCATTCAGCGAGTCTGCGTGACTGCTGACCCTACATATCCGCACAGCCACCTAGCTGTATGATTTATTCTCAATTTAACGGGCAGTGTGTGAGATGCTTGGAGCAGACTGGGAGATCCATCTCCTCCTGTGAAATAGTGACCTTAGCAGTACGTGGTTTTGGCAAGTAGCTCTCCTGCCAGATTCCGCTCGATCTGTGAATAATATCAGGAGCCTTTTTTTTCTTTTTTTTTAATGGGGTATTAAACATTTTGTGCATCAAGGACATCCTTCTATGTTGTTTTTCTGGTGGCCTTGTAGCGGTTATTAGCCCACTGAGCTAATGTTCATTAAATCCTTCAACAACTTAAGATTCATGGCCAAATTGATGACTTTGAGAGGCAGCGTTATTTATATATATATATATATATATATATATATATATATCCCCCCCCTCTAACCTACAGTACCTAATGTGATTTTGTGAAGAGCTCCTCCTCCCTCACAATGCCGTCTTTGTTTAAGCAACCATAGGCAACATATTCCCAGAGCTCTTGAGTATTAAAAACACTTTTATCCCCCTTTTCTGGTAGGCATGCATCACTGTTTTACTTGTCCAACCCGGTGTCTTTGCCAAACAGATGTCTCCATAGAAGTCTAACCTCTTGCT
>NC_139712.1:50891536-50906536 GCF_964188405.1 Protomyctophum parallelum | reverse complement strand
TATATTTGGTCAAACTCCCAGCACCGGCACACTGGAATCACTCAATCAATCAATCTTGCTGATTGGGGGAGGGGGAAGAGAATTGCTGTATAAATAACGCATTATAAATCCATCATATGCTGTTCTTCGTCTGAGAAAGATCCCTGGTCTCGCATCGAGCTGACAGGTCTGCTGGTCAGACTTCACACGAGCCATTACCTCTCCTTTTTGTTTAGGAAAACCACGAACTAGACAGGAACGAAGGGCTGAAGTTTGCAAGAAAACATTCCATGCTTTTTATAGGTAAGTCGGGAGGACCCCCTCTCTCTTCTCTCCATCTCTCTCTCTCTCTCTCTCTCTCTCTCTCTCTCTCTCTCTCTCTCTCTCCATCTCTCTCTCTCTCTCTCTCTCTCTCTCTCTCTCTCTCTCTCTCTCTCTCTCTCTCCATCTCTCTCTCTCTCTCTCTCTCTTCTCTCTTCTCTCTCTCTCTCTCTCTCTCTCTCTCTCTCTCTCTCTCTCTCTCTCTCCTCTCTCTCCTCTCTCTCTCTCTTCATCTCTCTCTGTCTCTCTCTCTCTCCTCTCCATCTCTCTATCTCTCTCTCTCTCTCCTCTCTCTCTCTCTCTGTGTGTCTGAGTGAGGAGGGACCCCCTCTCTCTTCTCTCCATCTCTCTCCATCTCTCTCTCTCTCTCTCTCCTCTGTGTGTCTGAGTGAGAGCAGGAGGACCCCCTCTCTCTCTTCTCTCCATCTCTCTCTCTCTCTCTCTCCTCCTCTGTCTCTCTCCTCTCTCTCTCTCTCTCTCTCTCTGTGTGTCTGAGTGAGAGCAGGAGGACCCCCTCTCTCTCTTCTCTCCATCTCTCTCTCTCTGTCTCTCTCTCTCATCTCTCTCTCTCTCTCTGTGTCTGAGTGAGAGCAGAGCGTCGTTCAGGGGAAGCTGCTTTTGAAATAACTGTCATTCTTGCTGAGGAATGCTTGTATAGCTCTATTTATAACACCGGGGCCTAGACGTCCCCATCTGTCCACTCACATCCGTGACCCCCCCCAACACACACACACACACACACACACACACACACACACACACACACACACACACACACACTGGGCTCACCCTACCCAGTCACTGGGATGACTGGTGTGTTGCTTTAACAGCTTGGGCTTCACATCTTCATCAAGCGTTCCTCAAGCTGTCCATTAATTTCAAAGAAAGGCGGCTCATTGGAAATTGGATTTAACTCTGATCTTTCCAAACCTTGTCCTAATATTATTAATTGCGGCTTAAAAAAAGAACGCTTCTAAAATGAGACTTTACATCTTCATCCGCTTGTCATTACTGTCTTGTTGTTTCTGGACACTGTCAGCGTTTAGGATAAATCGTTGCCAGTAACCCCCCCTCTCTCTCTCTCTCTCTCTCTCTAATTACCTCCTAAGGCCCACTATTAGTGTCTGGGGGTTGACAGTTATTGTTGAGACATTTTCCACTCTGCTCCAGCTGGGGAAGCCACCACCGTGATGATGACATCGAGGTGTAGACATTAATGCTTGTTGTGTCTGTGTCTCATCTCTCTCCTCTCTCTCTCTCTCCATCTCTCTCACACACACTCCCTCCCTCTGTCTTCTTCCTGTCCACCAGAGGCCAGTGCCAAGACGAAAGATGGTGTGCAGTGTGCGTTCGAGGAGCTGGTGGAGAAGATCATCCAGACGCCAGGGTCTGTGGCAGAGCGAGACGCACGGCAGAGGAGTCCAGCTCACTGACCAGGACGCCGGCGGCGGAAGCTGTGGTGGCTACTGCTCCCTTGTGTAGACGACAACGCGGCCCTGAAACATCACAGACGTACACACACAGACGTACACACACAGACACACATCACAGACGTACACACACAGACGTACACACACAGACACACATCACAGACGTACACACACACATACTGCATACAAGACATGTAGACGTTGCATAGTACGAACCTTTTTCTCTACAGACACACAGACACACACACACACACACACACACACACACACACACACACACACACACACACACACACACACACACACACACACACACACACACACAGACACGTGAACAAAGAAAGCTCCCTTCCAGTGTGTGTGTGTGTGTGTGTGTTTGTGCTGTCTTAAGCAGAGGTCCATCTTCAGGCACGAAGGCCGCAGTATTCAGACAGTCCCCCATTCCTCCTACGGTGTGAGGGTCCTTCCTGTACACTCACCAGCTGTGTTCGTACAAATGTCGCTGTTTGCACCCCCACCACCACCACCACCCCTCCCCCCCTATCATGGCCACACAAGAACACTAAATCCACTGCAGCCGTCCTGGCGTTCTTGGCATGTGAACGGATCGACGGGGGATATCTTTCGTTCTCCTTCCATATTCGGTTTTTTGAGCGGTATTCCTGTAACGTGGCGTTCAGACTCAGGTCAGATCGGTGCATACTCTCTTCATGCGCTCTGGAGGAGTAATTAAAATGAAACAATGAAGTAAGCCCCAAAACTATAAACCTCCCTCTGCTGGGTATGAAGTTAAACGAACGTCCTGAAAGTATGATCAGAAGAAAATGGAAAAAATATATATATCGCTGTATTTGTTTTTTTTTGCTTTCTTTTGTGTGTGCTTATGTCTCTTGTTTGCTGAATGCCCTTGCAAAGCACATGAATATATGAAACCCCAGGGCCTCCATCCTGTGTACTCTGCCCTGCATGCCTCGTCCCCGACACACCTGTGCACGTATCCCTTCTGACGTCTCCAGGAATCTTATCACACTGTGCTGTTTTCCCATTTCCCCTCTCACCACATCACCTCCGTCCAGGGCGTGTATCTGGAGGTGATTTGAAGGAAGAAGAAGGGCATACTGTACAAAAATGGCTCCTTTGTTCACAGTGTGCGATAGTTAACAAGCACTTTTAGAACAAAGTTTTACTGTTTTTTTATTGACTTGGACTATGAAGCATTCAGAGCATTTTGAAGGGTACATAAATCAAAAAAGATTGGCACCTGGTGAGCTTTCCATTGTGTGTTTAGAAATAGTTTTTTTTTGGGGTGGGGGGGGGTGTCGGGGTTGCTCTTAAACTGCACGCTTTGTTGTGTAACTAGTTGCTTTTAATGGGGTGCGACCTGCTGGCACGCTCACTCCAGACAGATAATATCAGCAATATCGCCGCCTAGCTCTGCTGCAGACTTTGTGTAGATCCTTTTGGACTTTTGGACAGAGACAAAGAAAAGCGTTCAATATTAAACAGGACAGTGAGGTCATAGGGGTGTTTCCATTGAAATGAGAGGGGGGGGGGGGGGGGGGGGGTGTAAAAACGCTGTGCGCTCCACATCCACAGCACTGATGGGTTTCACAGCACTCCTCGTGTTCCTGTCCAGCAGGCAGGTTAGGGTGTGCCGCAACCCTTAACCTCTGTTAACGTTGGTTGTATTCGAGTGCTGACGCTTCTGGCAAATGTTAGTTTTAGAGACATTATGACAGATATGCAGTAATGACACGGATGCCTTTTATTTTTGTCTAATTAAACAAAGGATACTTATTATTACTTACCTTTTATCTTGTATTTTAAACTGCATGGGAAAATCTCTTTTTTTTTTTTTTTGGTCAAGGAATGACCTAAAAGAGACTTGTTGTCTATGAACACTTTTACTCTTCAGCACTAAAGTTATTGACTTGTACCATGAAACCTTGTATATGGATTTACCATCGGAAGTTTGTGGTCCATTTGTCCCAAAGGACCTTTACTTAATTATTAAACTGTCTTGGGTATCTTTTCATCTTGTTCATAGTTCATATGTGAAAAGCATATGGATACCTTGTACATTATTGTGTATTTAGGAATTCTATGAAATAATTCCTACAGCATATGACCGTGTAAAGTTGAATGTATACTTACATCAACAATGAACCGCCCTGTGTATTAAACTAAATAAAGCAACTTTTAAAGGGATATGTTTCATGTATTCATCTCTAATGTACCAAGCTGTGTTGAGAAGCTGTTGCTCGAATGCATAGAAGCAAGAGTAAATCTTCATAAGTAATCGCTTTACTGTCCCACCCAATACTTCACCACAAATGACCCATAAGTTGTGTTGTCATCGTTACCGTGTTGGAAATGTCACTGTTAGGTGAGGGGTTCCTCACTCACCGCTGTGTGCATTCCTCTGTCTGCCCAATAGAGATGTGTTTAAACAGTGTCCGAGGAACCCTTAGACCCCAGACTTGTGATCTCTCTAAATCATCCTTTTTTTGGCAGGCCCTCTCAGGAAACACCACCGTGGCCATAACTCTCTTTTTGCCAGCGCTTTAACTGGTATGCGCATAATTCCTGTGTGATTATGAAAGGGCCCCGGACCTGGCAGAGAGAGAGTGAAGAAGACTCTTGCAATAGTAAGCGCATCCCTCATCTGCTGCCACAGTCCAGGCAGCCGTCTGGAAATATGTCGCAGTCAAACAACAGAGGCATACAGCATACTAATGCCTTCATGTGTGCCAACAATCTGCTGGACGGTGTTGCTGCCGTTTCCTAGAGTCATCGACTGAAAAACATCGGCTCATCTTTGAGGGCTAGTGCTGAGAGACTGTTTTGAAAATATTTCCCAAGAAAACATAAGCCACATACTCACCAGAGAACTGAACTGGGAATATTCAATGAGAAGATCTGCTGTTTTCATCCTCCATTAGACGGCGCAAAGATGCACAGTTTGTCTTTGCCCCACCGTTTTGCTCCAGAAGCCGTAGAGAAGCTCTCCAGGGAGCGATCTGATGGACTGACTGTCTGTCTGGCTCGCCTGTGTCTGAGTGGCCGGCCAGCCAACAGAGTTGATCTGGCTCTCATTAACACAGAGTCTTGTCTCTCTGATGCTCCTGTGGCGCAGCAGCGGCGGGCCGTATGGACTTTGGGTTAGCGCTCCTGCCGAGCCGAGCCACCCTCAGGAGAGCAGTCACGCTGTCATGCGTAAAAATGTTACGAGACGCCGGGCATCGTTTCATAAGGTGTCGGGTTCCCAGACGTCACTCCATTTGTCATGCTCGTTGCCATTTGCTATCAGTTAATTGTTTTGCCATGCTGAGACCTCAACCTCTGGCCGCAGCCATCCGAGTCCCACAGTGTATGGAAGGGCTGATGTGTTGACCAGAAGGATTCAGTTGGACAGTGAGAGTGCGATAGAGCCGGGGTGACACAGACAGGAGGAAGGCTTCTGAGTTCAATTTCACGGAGGATCAAGAGCCGCCTTGGACCCTATACGCTTCAACCTGTACAACCAATATCAACGTTGATCAGCCTAGATCAAATCCAGGTTACTGGCTCTGGGCAAAATGCCTAAGGGGCACCTGTAGGTCTGCACACTGTTTACTTTCTGAGGTGAGGTAGAGGAAAATGCCCTTTCGTGCCTCCTACACGACTGTCTGAAGCCAGCCAACGCCAGGCTCTGGGCCTCTCTTAGGTTACCCTTCGGCAGCACCAGAGGAGCGTGAGGTAATGGCCCGCACGCCCAGAACTGATGGCTCTGTCACCGCAGGTGGAAACACTTTGATTACATGGAACCTGGTGTTTACATTGTTGCACCCGTTTACATTTAGACTGGGATATTTCATCTGGCGATGAGACGGTCCCCTTTCAGGCCTTGACTGATCTGTTTTGAGCTGTGTGACCTGCCCTAGGCCTTTCAGCCCTCAGGGTTCCTTTGCACTTTGACTCCCGTCAATCCTAACTCAAACTGAGGGTGCTGGGGCGTTGTTCTATTTGTGTGGGCCTGGGATTTTGTTTTGTTCCTTTTTCTTCTGCATGTTTTATCCAAGTTGAATATCTTAATAGCCAGCACAGTATGTACAGGATAACGTTTGATAGGAAGAAGCCGATCATGAGCTGACGTGGATTATCTCCTTGGAGAGGCATACCCAGATCCGCAGATACAGCAGGTCTACATGTCTGACCATCAATCACATCAGGTTCCCTCTTAACGCAATAAGGGCTGGCTCTGGGTAAGCAGGAAACCACTAGCTTTGTTTGGTGTGAACCTGAAGCCCCTGGATCCATGTAAATCAATTTGACTTGTAATTTTGGCTATAATTGAGTTTCCTTGGATTCGAAACCATGTCAATCTAATTTATACCTAAATGATTGTATTGTAACCCACACGTGTTATTCTCAAAAACACACACCCTTATGTAAAGGCCCCTAAAGAAAGGCGTACTCTGCGCCCTAGAAAAGGAAAGACCTCTCACCGCGGGGGATGCTTTCATCCCGGCCTCGGGTTACTGTGGCAATAAGCACATGAGCCCGGGACAGGACAGCAACAGGGGCAACGCTGTTCTGTGGAAACAAAAATGGAAGGATGAGTAGTTCCATTCATCATCCCACCACCACCACCACCATATAATTCACAGCACTTAGTCCCAAGTGGCATATCTCTGGCTACGTGCTGCCTCTCCTCTCCTCAGATTCCATGTCCATGTTGTCACTCCGTGTGTCACAGAATGCCCTCCGGATCTCGCTCATGCTAACGCTACAACATGGAAGCAAATACCCACGCACCCTCCCAGACCATGGGTTTCTATAATAAACTAATCACTTTGTATCAACATGGGCCGGGTGTAAGCTTTCCACATGCCTGAAACACATTTTCATGGAAAAGACGCATGTTTTACTGCTATTCTGTGCTCCTCGGGAAACAAAAAGAAAATTTGATATTATTAAAACCCTGTCGGCTGAAATGATTGGCATGTATAGAAACAAATTCATTATTTTGTATAAATAATCTGGCCCCTGTGTTATAATTGCGCTGCTTATTTTCCTTTGCCAAGCTGATCTGGTTTTGGGGGCCCGACCAGAGAATTTATTGTAAACCACAGACTAAAAGTCCCCAATTTAATTTGTAGTCATATAAGTCTACATGGCCCTTGTCTGGAAGATCCACTTTTACTTTGCAAATGTCACTTCCCACAAGTTATAGCCCAGGTCCTTGTTTTGGAATGAGTCTCAAATACAAGTTCAAAGGTTTAAAGACGTTGATCACATTCTGTTTCTTGGAGCTGAAGACCTAACCTTATTACAACCTTATTGCAGGCCTGCTGCACAGTTTTTACACCCTGCTTATTTGCAGTTGTGCTCACAATGTAACCTGAGGTTAGATTTACTATACTGAGCCATATAGGAAGCTCTGGCTTTTTCAAAGTATAGCGGACAATTGCATTTGAAATCGCAAAGCCACTTCTGCCTCTCCTACCCTCTCTCCAGCAAATAAAATAAAGCTCTCACCATGGAAATTGTAACCGGGTCAAACAAATGGCAGATACTTCAAACTAATTTGGGTTCTACTTAATCCATGCATCCAAAATCATGAACAAACGACATCCGAAACCGTTCATTCTTTTTCAAAATCGTGAAAAATAACATACTTCAACTGTTACAGAGATTACACAATACGGAGGGTGGAGGCGAGATTTATTGCAGACAGATTGATTACAGTATGGAGCTGGGATTGAGTGAATGGACAGAACAGGTGACTGATGCATGATAAACAGAATGATGAGGAGGAGACATGGTGAAGGAGCTTTGGCGTGAGCCCCCGTGGGGACGGGCCGGAGCCTCGGCTCGGATCCTGCCTGGCGAAGGCAGGGGGGCTCTTAAGCCTGCCCCCCAAAAGAATTAAAAGAGTACGCGCCTGGAGGAATGGTGCAAACTTCTGAAGGAAGGAGTAAATTAAGGTTTACCTGGAAGGGACTATACAAACGATGTTGGCGAGATTCCCTCGACGAGCCGGGGCCTTTGGCGAGAAGGGATCCATGGGAGAGTGAGGAAGGCCCCGCGCCATTGGAGCCTCACGATGGCTGGTGCTGCCGACATGGGAGCCTTCGCGGAAGGGGCTCGTGGGAGAATGGTTAGTAGGTATGGTTGGTAGGCGAACAGCCCGATGGTTAGCGAGCCTCTGGATGGTTACGTACGGTAGGGTTAGGGTTAGGGTTAGGGTTAGGGTTATAGCCCATCGTTTTTTGAAATTTTGAAAAAAAAAATAACCTCGTTTTTCATCATTTTTGAACATGGGCTATAGCCCATACAGTACGGCATACTATAACACGCTGTTTTTCATAATTTTTGAGGATTTGAAAAAAATGAAAAAAAAAAAAACATGGGTTATAGCCCATCGTTTTTTGAAATTTTGAAAAAAAAAATAACCTCGTTTTTCATCATTTTTGAACATGGGCTATAGCCCATACCGTACGGCATACTATAACACGCTGTTTTTCATCATTTTTGAGGATTTGAAAAAAAAAAAAAAAAAAAAAACATGGGTTATAGCCCATCGTTTTTTGAATTTTGAAAAAAAAATAACCTCGTTTTTCATCATTTTTGAACATGGGCTATAGCCCATACCGTACGGCATACTATAACACGCTGTTTTTCATCATTTTGAGGATTTAAAAAAAATAAACATGGGTTATAGCCCATCGTTTTTTGAAATTTTGAAAAAAAAAATAACCTCGTTTTTCATCATTTTGAACATGGGCTATAGCCCATACCGTACGGCATACTATAACACGCTGTTTTTCATCATTTTTGAGGATTAAAAAAAAAAAAACATTGGTTATAGCCCATCGTTTTTTGAAATTTTGAAAAAAAAATGACCTCGTTTTTCATCATTTTTGAGCATGGGCTATAGCCCATACCGTACGGCATACTATAACACGCTGTTTTTCATCATTTTTGAGGATTTGAAAAAAATTAAAAAAAAACAAAACATGGGTTATAGCCCATCGTTTTTTGAAATTTGAAAAAAAAAATAACCTCGTTTTCATCATTTTTGAACATGGGCTATAGCCCATACAGTACGGCATACTATAACACGCTGTTTTTCATCATTTTTGAGGATTTGAAAAAATGAAAAAAAAAAAAACATGGGTTATAGCCCATCGTTTTTTGAAATTTTGAAAAAAAAATAACCTCGTTTTTCATCATTTTTGAACATGGGCTATAGCCCATACCGTACGGCATACTATAACACGCTGTTTTTCATCATTTTTGAGGATTTGAAAAAAAATAAAAAAAATAAAACATGGGTTATAGCCCATCGTTTTTTGAAATTTTGGAAAAAAAAATAACCTCGTTTTTCATCATTTTTGAACATGGGCTATAGCCCATACCGTACGGCATACTATAACACGCTGTTTTTCATCATTTTTGAGGATTAAAAAAAAAAAAACATGGGTTATAGCCCATCGTTTTTTGAAATTTGAAAAAAAAAATAACCTCGTTTT
Source organism: Protomyctophum parallelum (assembly GCF_964188405.1). Lineage (NCBI taxonomy): Eukaryota > Metazoa > Chordata > Actinopteri > Myctophiformes > Myctophidae > Protomyctophum > Protomyctophum parallelum. Next base: position 50,897,289 of record NC_139712.1, on the reverse strand, counting down.
TCATCATTTTTGAGCATGGGCTATAGCCCATACCGTACGGCATACTATAACACGCTGTTTTTCATCATTTTTGAGGATTTGAAAAAAAATAAAAAAAAATAAAACATGGGTTATAGCCCATCGTTTTTTGAAATTTTGGAAAAACAAATAACCTCGTTTTTCATCATTTTTGAACATGGGCTATAGCCCATACCGTACGGCATACTATAACACGCTGTTTTTCATCATTTTTGAGGATTAAAAAAAAAAAACATGGGTTATAGCCCATCGTTTTTGAAATTTTGAAAAAAAAAAATAACCTCGTTTTTCATCATTTTTGAACATGGGCTATAGCCCATACCGTACGGCATACTATAACACGCTGTTTTTCATCATTTTTGAGGATTAAAAAAAAAAAAACATTGGTTATAGCCCATCGTTTTTTGAAATTTTGAAAAAAAATAACCTTGTTTTTCATCATTTTTGAACATGGGCTATATCCCATACCGTACGGCATACTATAACACGCTGTTTTTCATCATTTTTGAGGATTTGAAAAAAAAAAAAAAAAAAAAAAACATGGGTTATAGCCCATCGTTTTTGAAATTTTGAAAAAAAAATAACCTAGTTTTTCATCATTTTTGAGCATGGGCTATAGCCCATACCCTACGGCATACTATAACACGCTGTTTTTCATCATTTTTGAGGATTTGAAAAAAAAAAAAAAAAAAAAAACATGGGTTATAGCCCATCGTTTTTTGAAATTTTGAAAAAAAAAATAACCTCGTTTTTCATCATTTTTGAACATGGGCTATAGCCCATACCGTACGGCATACTATAACACGCTGTTTTTCATCATTTTGAGGATTTGAAAAAAATGAAAAAAAAAAAAAACATGGGTTATAGCCCATCGTTTTTTGAAATTTTGAAAAAAAAAATAACCTCGTTTTTCATCATTTTTGAACATGGGCTATAGCCCATACCGTACGGCATACTATAACACGCTGTTTTTCATCATTTTTGAGGATTTGAAAAAAATGAAAAAAAAAAAAACATGGGTTATAGCCCATCGTTTTTTGAAATTTTGAAAAAAAAAATGACCTCGTTTTTCATCATTTTTGAGCATGGGCTATAGCCCATACCGTACGGCATACTATAACACGCTGTTTTTCATCATTTTGAGGATTAAAAAAAAAAAAAAAAAAAAAAAACATGGGTTATAGCCCATCGTTTTTTGAAATTTTGAAAAAAAATAACCTCGTTTTTCATCATTTTTGAACATGGGCTATAGCCCATACCGTACGGCATACTATAACACGCTGTTTTTCATAATTTTTGAGGATTTGAAAAAATAAAAAATAAAAAAAACATGGGTTATAGCCCATCGTTTTTTGAAATTTTGGAAAAAAAAATAACCTCGTTTTTCATCATTTTTGAACATGGGCTATAGCCCATACCGTACGGCATACTATAACACGCTGTTTTTCATCATTTTTGAGGATTTGAAAAAAATGAAAAAAAAACAAACATGGGTTATAGCCCATCGTTTTTTGAAATTTTGAAAAAAAAAATAACCTCGTTTTTCATCATTTTTGAACATGGGCTATAGCCCATACCGTACGGCATACTATAACACGCTGTTTTTCATCATTTTTGAGGATTAAAAAAAAAAAAACATTGGTTATAGCCCATCGTTTTTTGAAATTTGAAAAAAAAATAACCTCGTTTTTCATCATTTTTGAACATGGGCTATATCCCATACCGTACGGCATACTATAACACGCTGTTTTTCATAATTTTGAGGATTTGAAAAAATAAAAAATAAAAAAACATGGGTTATAGCCCATCGTTTTTGAAATTTTGAAAAAAAAAATAACCTCGTTTTTCATCATTTTTGAACATGGGCTATAGCCCATACCGTACGGCATACTATAACACGCTGTTTTTCATCATTTTTGAGGATTTGAAAAAAATGAAAAAAAAAAAAACATGGGTTATAGCCCATCGTTTTTTGAAATTTTGAAAAAAAAAATAACCTCGTTTTTCATCATTTTTGAACATGGGCTATAGCCCATACCGTACGGCATACTATAACACGCTGTTTTTCATCATTTTTGAGGATTTAAAAAAAAAAACATGGGTTATAGCCCATCGTTTTTTGAAATTTTGAAAAAAAAAATAACCTCGTTTTTCATCATTTTTGAACATGGGCTATAGCCCATACCGTACGGCATACTATAACACGCTGTTTTTCATCATTTTTGAGGATTAAAAAAAAAAAAACATTGGTTATAGCCCATCGTTTTTTGAAATTTTGAAAAAAAAATAACCTCGTTTTTCATCATTTTTGAACATGGGCTATATCCCATACCGTACGGCATACTATAACACGCTGTTTTTCATCATTTTTGAGGATTTGAAAAAATGAAAAAAAAAAAAAAAACATGGGTTATAGCCCATCGTTTTTTGAAATTTTGAAAAAAAAAATAACCTAGTTTTTCATCATTTTTGAGCATGGGCTATAGCCCATACCCTACGGCATACTATAACACGCTGTTTTTCATCATTTTTGAGGATTTGAAAAAAATGAAAAAAAAAAAAAACATGGGTTATAGCCCATCGTTTTTTGAAATTTTGAAAAAAAAAATAACCTCGTTTTTCATCATTTTTGAACATGGGCTATAGCCCATACCGTACGGCATACTATAACACGCTGTTTTTCATAATTTTTGAGGATTTGAAAAATAAAAAATAAAAAAACATGGGTTATAGCCCATCGTTTTTTGAAATTTTGAAAAAAAAAATAACCTCGTTTTTCATCATTTTGAACATGGGCTATAGCCCATACCGTACGGCATACTATAACACGCTGTTTTTCATCATTTTTGAGGATTTGAAAAAAATGAAAAAAAAAAAAACATGGGTTATAGCCCATCGTTTTTTGAAATTTTGAAAAAAAAAATAACCTCGTTTTTCATCATTTTTGAACATGGGCTATAGCCCATACCGTACGGCATACTATAACACGCTGTTTTTCATCATTTTTGAGGATTTGAAAAAAATGAAAAAAAAAAAACATGGGTTATAGCCCATCGTTTTTGAAATTTTGAAAAAAAAAATGACCTCGTTTTTCATCATTTTTGAGCATGGGCTATAGCCCATACCGTACGGCATACTATAACACGCTGTTTTTCATCATTTTTGAGGATTAAAAAAAAAAAAAAAAAAAAAAAACATGGGTTATAGCCCATCGTTTTTTGAAATTTTGAAAAAAAAAATAACCTCGTTTTTCATCATTTTTGAACATGGGCTATAGCCCATACCGTACGGCATACTATAACACGCTGTTTTTCATAATTTTTGAGGATTTGAAAAATAAAAAAATAAAAAAAACATGGGTTATAGCCCATCGTTTTTTGAAATTTTGGAAAAAAAAATAACCTCGTTTTTCATCATTTTTGAACATGGGCTATAGCCCATACCGTACGGCATACTATAACACGCTGTTTTTCATCATTTTTGAGGATTTGAAAAAATGAAAAAAAAAAAAACATGGGTTATAGCCCATCGTTTTTTGAAATTTTGAAAAAAAAAATAACCTCGTTTTTCATCATTTTTGAACATGGGCTATAGCCCATACCGTACGGCATACTATAACACGCTGTTTTTCATCATTTTTGAGGATTTGAAAAAAATGAAAAAAAAAAAAACATGGGTTATAGCCCATCGTTTTTTGAAATTTTGAAAAAAAAATGACCTCGTTTTTCATCATTTTTGAGCATGGGCTATAGCCCATACCGTACGGCATACTATAACACGCTGTTTTTCATCATTTTTGAGGATTAAAAAAAAAAAACAAAAAAAAAACATGGGTTATAGCCCATCGTTTTTTGAAATTTTGAAAAAAAAATAACCTCGTTTTTCATCATTTTTGAACATGGGCTATAGCCCATACCGTACGGCATACTATAACACGCTGTTTTTCATCATTTTGAGGATTTGAAAAAAAAAAAAAAAAAAAACATGGGTTATAGCCCATCGTTTTTTGAAATTTTGGAAAAAAAAATAACCTCGTTTTTCATCATTTTTGAGCATGGGCTATAGCCCATACCGTACGGCATACTATAACACGCTGTTTTTCATCATTTTTGAGGATTTGAAAAAAATTAAAAATATAAAAAACATGGGTTATAGCCATCGTTTTTTGAAATTTTGAAAAAAAAAATTACCTCGTTTTTCATCATTTTTGAACATGGGCTATAGCCCATACCGTACGGCATACTATAACACGCTGTTTTTCATCATTTTTGAGGATTTGAAAAAGATGAAAAAAAAAAAAAACATGGGTTATAGCCCATCGTTTTTGAAAATTTGAAAAAAAAAATAACCTCGTTTTTCATCATTTTTGAACATGGGCTATAGCCCATACAATACGGCATACTATAACACGCTGTTTTTCATCATTTTTGAGGATTTAAAAAAAATGAAAAAAAAAAAAAACATGGGTTATAGCCCATCGTTTTTTGCAATTTTGAAAAAAAAAATAACCTCGTTTTTCATCATTTTTGAACATGGGCTATAGCCCATACCGTACGGCATACTATAACACGCTGTTTTTCATCATTTTTGAGGATTAAAAAAAAACAAAAAAACATGGGTTATAGCCCATCGTTTTTGAAATTTTGAAAAAAAGAAATAACCTCGTTTTTCATCATTTTTGAACATGGGCTATAGCCCATACCGTACGGCATACTATAACACGCTGTTTTTCATCATTTTTGAGGATTTGAAAAAAATTTAAAAAAAAAAAAACATGGGTTATAGCCCATCGTTTTTTGAAATTTTGAAAAGAAAATAACCTCGTTTTTCATCATTTTTGAGCATGGGCTATATCCCATACCCTACGGCATACTATAACACGCTGTTTTTCATCATTTTTGAGGATTTGAAAAAGATGAAAAAAAAAAAAAACATGGGTTATAGCCCATCGTTTTTGAAAATTTGAAGAAAAAAAATAACCTTGTTTTTCATCATTTTTGAACATGGGCTATAGCCCATACCGTACGGCATACTATAACACGCTGTTTTTCATCATTTTTGAGGATTTAAAAAAAAGAAAAAAAAAAAAAACATGGGTTATAGCCCATCGTTTTTGAAATTTTGAAAAAAAAAATAACCTTGTTTTTCATCATTTTTGAACATGGGCTATAGCCCATACCGTACGGCATACTATAACACGCTGTTTTTCATCATTTTTGAGGATTTGAAAAAGATGAAAAAAAAAAAAACATGGTTATAGCCCATCGTTTTTTGAAAATTTGAAAAAAAAAATAACCTCGTTTTTCATCATTTTTGAACATGGGCTATAGCCCATACAATACGGCATACTATAACACGCTGTTTTTCATCATTTTTGAGGATTTAAAAAAAATGAAAAAAAAAAAAAACATGGGTTATAGCCCATCGTTTTTTGAAATTTTGAAAAAAAAAATAACCTCGTTTTTCATCATTTTTGAACATGGGCTATAGCCCATACCGTACGGCATACTATAACACGCTGTTTTTCATCATTTTTGAGGATTAAAAAAAAAAAAAAAAAAAAAAAAACATGGGTTATAGCCCATCGTTTTTGAAATTTTGAAAAAAAGAAATAACCTCGTTTTTCATCATTTTGAACATGGGCTATAGCCCATACCGTACGGCATACTATAACACGCTGTTTTTCATCATTTTTGAGGATTTGAAAAAAAATTAAAAAAAAAAAAAACATGGGT